>NW_027371146.1:0-30294 GCF_046119375.1 Phyllobates terribilis | reverse complement strand
AATCTTCTTTATCATGCTAGGATTAGCAGGAAAAAGCAAAAAATTTCAGAATTGCACCTTGCAATGTGGAGATATTACTGTTTGTGCATTTACAATATTCATTGATTTTTGCCATTGAAAAACATGTTTTTCATATACCAGAAATGTTTGAAGCTACTGACTGAATGAAAGGAGCTGGCATCTCACTCTCTTTGAATCTTCTTTATCATGCTAGGATTAACAGGAAAAAGCTAAAAATTTCAGAATTGCACCGTGCAATGTGGAGATATTACTGTTTGTGCATTTACAATATTCATTGATTTTTGCCATTGAAAAACATGTTTTTCATATACCAGAAATGTTTGAAGCTACTGACTGAATGAAAGGAGCTGGCATCTCACTCTCTTTGAATCTTCTTTATCATGCTAGGATTAGCAGGAAAAAGCAAAAAATTTCAGAATTGCACCTTGCAATGTGGAGATATTACTGTTTGTGCATTTACAATATTCATTGATTTTTGCCATTGAAAAACATGTTTTTCATATACCAGAAATGTTTGAAGCTACTGACTGAATGAAAGGAGCTGGCATCTCACTCTCTTTGAATCTTCTTTATCATGCTAGGATTAACAGGAAAAAGCAAAAAATTTCAGAATTGCACCTTGCAATGTGGAGATATTACTGTTTGTGCATTTACAATATTCATTGATTTTTGCCATTGAAAAACATGTTTTTCATATACCAGAAATGTTTGAAGCTACTGACTGAATGAAAGGAGCTGGCATCTCACTCTCTTTGAATCTTCTTTATCATGCTAGGATTAACAGGAAAAAGCTAAAAATTTCAGAATTGCACCGTGCAATGTGGAGATATTACTGTTTGTGCATTTACAATATTCATTGATTTTTGCCATTGAAAAACATGTTTTTCATATACCAGAAATGTTTGAAGCTACTGACTGAATGAAAGGAGCTGGCATCTCACTCTCTTTGAATCTTCTTTATCATGCTAGGATTAGCAGGAAAAAGCAAAAAATTTCAGAATTGCACCTTGCAATGTGGAGATATTACTGTTTGTGCATTTACAATATTCATTGATTTTTGCCATTGAAAAACATGTTTTTCATATACCAGAAATGTTTGAAGCTACTGACTGAATGAAAGGAGCTGGCATCTCACTCTCTTTGAATCTTCTTTATCATGCTAGGATTAACAGGAAAAAGCAAAGAATTTCAGAATTGCACCTTGCAATGTGGAGATATTACTGTTTGTGCATTTACAATATTCATTGATTTTTGCCATTGAAAAACATGTTTTTCATATACCAGAAATGTTTGAAGCTACTGACTGAATGAAAGGAGCTGGCATCTCACTCTCTTTGAATCTTCTTTATCATGCTAGGATTAACAGGAAAAAGCTAAAAATTTCAGAATTGCACCGTGCAATGTGGAGATATTACTGTTTGTGCATTTACAATATTCATTGATTTTTGCCATTGAAAAACATGTTTTTCATATACCAGAAATGTTTGAAGCTACTGACTGAATGAAAGGAGCTGGCATCTCACTCTCTTTGAATCTTCTTTATCATGCTAGGATTAGCAGGAAAAAGCAAAAAATTTCAGAATTGCACCTTGCAATGTGGAGATATTACTGTTTGTGCATTTACAATATTCATTGATTTTTGCCATTGAAAAACATGTTTTTCATATACCAGAAATGTTTGAAGCTACTGACTGAATGAAAGGAGCTGGCATCTCACTCTCTTTGAATCTTCTTTATCATGCTAGGATTAACAGGAAAAAGCTAAAAATTTCAGAATTGCACCGTGCAATGTGGAGATATTACTGTTTGTGCATTTACAATATTCATTGATTTTTGCCATTGAAAAACATGTTTTTCATATACCAGAAATGTTTGAAGCTACTGACTGAATGAAAGGAGCTGGCATCTCACTCTCTTTGAATCTTCTTTATCATGCTAGGATTAGCAGGAAAAAGCAAAAATTTCAGAATTGCACCTTGCAATGTGGAGATATTACTGTTTGTGCATTTACAATATTCATTGATTTTTGCCATTGAAAAACATGTTTTTCATATACCAGAAATGTTTGAAGCTACTGACTGAATGAAAGGAGCTGGCATCTCACTCTCTTTGAATCTTCTTTATCATGCTAGGATTAACAGGAAAAAGCAAAAAATTTCAGAATTGCACCTTGCAATGTGGAGATATTACTGTTTGTGCATTTACAATATTCATTGATTTTTGCCATTGAAAAACATGTTTTTCATATACCAGAAATGTTTGAAGCTACTGACTGAATGAAAGGAGCTGGCATCTCACTCTCTTTGAATCTTCTTTATCATGCTAGGATTAACAGGAAAAAGCTAAAAATTTCAGAATTGCACCATGCAATGTTGAGATATTACTGTTTGTGCATTTACAATATTCATTGATTTTTGCCATTGAAAAACATGTTTTTCATATACCAGAAATGTTTGAAGCTACTGACTGAATGAAAGGAGCTGGCATCTCACTCTCTTTGAATCTTCTTTATCATGCTAGGATTAGCAGGAAAAAGCAAAAAATTTCAGAATTGCACCTTGCAATGTGGAGATATTACTGTTTGTGCATTTACAATATTCATTGATTTTTGCCATTGAAAAACATGTTTTTCATATACCAGAAATGTTTGAAGCTACTGACTGAATGAAAGGAGCTGGCATCTCACTCTCTTTGAATCTTCTTTATCATGCTAGGATTAACAGGAAAAAGCTAAAAATTTCAGAATTGCACCGTGCAATGTGGAGATATTACTGTTTGTGCATTTACAATATTCATTGATTTTTGCCATTGAAAAACATGTTTTTCATATACCAGAAATGTTTGAAGCTACTGACTGAATGAAAGGAGCTGGCATCTCACTCTCTTTGAATCTTCTTTATCATGCTAGGATTAGCAGGAAAAAGCAAAAAATTTCAGAATTGCACCTTGCAATGTGGAGATATTACTGTTTGTGCATTTACAATATTCATTGATTTTTGCCATTGAAAAACATGTTTTTCATATACCAGAAATGTTTGAAGCTACTGACTGAATGAAAGGAGCTGGCATCTCACTCTCTTTGAATCTTCTTTATCATGCTAGGATTAACAGGAAAAAGCAAAAAATTTCAGAATTGCACCTTGCAATGTGGAGATATTACTGTTTGTGCATTTACAATATTCATTGATTTTTGCCATTGAAAAACATGTTTTTCATATACCAGAAATGTTTGAAGCTACTGACTGAATGAAAGGAGCTGGCATCTCACTCTCTTTGAATCTTCTTTATCATGCTAGGATTAGCAGGAAAAAGCAAAAAATTTCAGAATTGCACCTTGCAATGTGGAGATATTACTGTTTGTGCATTTACAATATTCATTGATTTTTGCCATTGAAAAACATGTTTTTCATATACCAGAAATGTTTGAAGCTACTGACTGAATGAAAGGAGCTGGCATCTCACTCTCTTTGAATCTTCTTTATCATGCTAGGATTAACAGGAAAAAGCTAAAAATTTCAGAATTGCACCGTGCAATGTGGAGATATTACTGTTTGTGTATTTACAATATTCATTGATTTTTGCCATTGAAAAACATGTTTTTCATATACCAGAAATGTTTGAAGCTACTGACTGAATGAAAGGAGCTGGCATCTCACTCTCTTTGAATCTTCTTTATCATGCTAGGATTAGCAGGAAAAAGCAAAAAATTTCAGAATTGCACCTTGCAATGTGGAGATATTACTGTTTGTGCATTTACAATATTCATTGATTTTTGCCATTGAAAAACATGTTTTTCATATACCAGAAATGTTTGAAGCTACTGACTGAATGAAAGGAGCTGGCATCTCACTCTCTTTGAATCTTCTTTATCATGCTAGGATTAACAGGAAAAAGCTAAAAATTTCAGAATTGCACCGTGCAATGTGGAGATATTACTCTTTGTGCATTTACAATATTCATTGATTTTTGCCATTGAAAAACATGTTTTTCATATACCAGAAATGTTTGAAGCTACTGACTGAATGAAAGGAGCTGGCATCTCACTCTCTTTGAATCTTCTTTATCATGCTAGGTTTAGCAGGAAAAAGCAAAAAATTTCAGAATTGCACCTTGCAATGTGGAGATATTACTGTTTGTGCATTTACAATATTCATTGATTTTTGCCATTGAAAAACATGTTTTTCATATACCAGAAATGTTTGAAGCTACTGACTGAATGAAAGGAGCTGGCATCTCACTCTCTTTGAATCTTCTTTATCATGCTAGGATTAACAGGAAAAAGCAAAAAATTTCAGAATTGCACCTTGCAATGTGGAGATATTACTGTTTGTGCATTTACAATATTCATTGATTTTTGCCATTGAAAAACATGCTTTTCATATACCAGAAATGTTTGAAGCTACTGACTGAATGAAAGGAGCTGGCATCTCACTCTCTTTGAATCTTCTTTATCATGCTAGGATTAACAGGAAAAAGCTAAAAATTTCAGAATTGCACCGTGCAATGTGGAGATATTACTGTTTGTGCATTTACAATATTCATTGATTTTTGCCATTGAAAAACGTTTTTCATATACCAGAAATGTTTGAAGCTACTGACTGAATGAAAGGAGCTGGCATCTCACTCTCTTTGAATCTTCTTTATCATGCTAGGATTAACAGGAAAAAGCAAAAAATTTCAGAATTGCACCTTGCAATGTGGAGATATTACTGTTTGTGCATTTACAATATTCATTGATTTTTGCCATTGAAAAACATGTTTTTCATATACCAGAAATGTTTGAAGCTACTGACTGAATGAAAGGAGCTGGCATCTCACTCTCTTTGAATCTTCTTTATCATGCTAGGATTAGCAGGAAAAAGCAAAAAATTTCAGAATTGCACCTTGCAATGTGGAGATATTACTGTTTGTGCATTTACAATATTCATTGATTTTTGCCATTGAAAAACATGTTTTTCATATACCAGAAATGTTTGAAGCTACTGACTGAATGAAAGGAGCTGGCATCTCACTCTCTTTGAATCTTCTTTATCATGCTAGGATTAACAGGAAAAAGCTAAAAATTTCAGAATTGCACCGTGCAATGTGGAGATATTACTGTTTGTGCATTTACAATATTCATTGATTTTTGCCATTGAAAAACATGTTTTTCATATACCAGAAATGTTTGAAGCTACTGACTGAATGAAAGGAGCTGGCATCTCACTCTCTTTGAATCTTCTTTATCATGCTAGGATTAGCAGGAAAAAGCAAAAAATTTCAGAATTGCACCTTGCAATGTGGAGATATTACTGTTTGTGCATTTACAATATTCATTGATTTTTGCCATTGAAAAACATGTTTTTCATATACCAGAAATGTTTGAAGCTACTGACTGAATGAAAGGAGCTGGCATCTCACTCTCTTTGAATCTTCTTTATCATGCTAGGATTAACAGGAAAAAGCTAAAAATTTCAGAATTGCACCGTGCAATGTGGAGATATTACTGTTTGTGCATTTACAATATTCATTGATTTTTGCCATTGAAAAACATGTTTTTCATATACCAGAAATGTTTGAAGCTACTGACTGAATGAAAGGAGCTGGCATCTCACTCTCTTTGAATCTTCTTTATCATGCTAGGATTAGCAGGAAAAAGCAAAAAATTTCAGAATTGCACCTTGCAATGTGGAGATATTACTGTTTGTGCATTTACAATATTCATTGATTTTTGCCATTGAAAAACATGTTTTTCATATACCAGAAATGTTTGAAGCTACTGACTGAATGAAAGGAGCTGGCATCTCACTCTCTTTGAATCTTCTTTATCATGCTAGGATTAACAGGAAAAAGCAAAAAATTTCAGAATTGCACCTTGCAATGTGGAGATATTACTGTTTGTGCATTTACAATATTCATTGATTTTTGCCATTGAAAAACATGTTTTTCATATACCAGAAATGTTTGAAGCTACTGACTGAATGAAAGGAGCTGGCATCTCACTCTCTTTGAATCTTCTTTATCATGCTAGGATTAACAGGAAAAAGCTAAAAATTTCAGAATTGCACCGTGCAATGTGGAGATATTACTGTTTGTGCATTTACAATATTCATTGATTTTTGCCATTGAAAAACATGTTTTTCATATACCAGAAATGTTTGAAGCTACTGACTGAATGAAAGGAGCTGGCATCTCACTCTCTTTGAATCTTCTTTATCATGCTAGGATTAGCAGGAAAAAGCAAAAAATTTCAGAATTGCACCTTGCAATGTGGAGATATTACTGTTTGTGCATTTACAATATTCATTGATTTTTGCCATTGAAAAACATGTTTTTCATATACCAGAAATGTTTGAAGCTACTGACTGAATGAAAGGAGCTGGCATCTCACTCTCTTTGAATCTTCTTTATCATGCTAGGATTAACAGGAAAAAGCAAAAAATTTCAGAATTGCACCTTGCAATGTGGAGATATTACTGTTTGTGCATTTACAATATTCATTGATTTTTGCCATTGAAAAACATGTTTTTCATATACCAGAAATGTTTGAAGCTACTGACTGAATGAAAGGAGCTGGCATCTCACTCTCTTTGAATCTTCTTTATCATGCTAGGATTAACAGGAAAAAGCTAAAAATTTCAGAATTGCACCGTGCAATGTGGAGATATTACTGTTTGTGCATTTACAATATTCATTGATTTTTGCCATTGAAAAACATGTTTTTCATATACCAGAAATGTTTGAAGCTACTGACTGAATGAAAGGAGCTGGCATCTCACTCTCTTTGAATCTTCTTTATCATGCTAGGATTAGCAGGAAAAAGCAAAAAATTTCAGAATTGCACCTTGCAATGTGGAGATATTACTGTTTGTGCATTTACAATATTCATTGATTTTTGCCATTGAAAAACATGTTTTTCATATACCAGAAATGTTTGAAGCTACTGACTGAATGAAAGGAGCTGGCATCTCACTCTCTTTGAATCTTCTTTATCATGCTAGGATTAACAGGAAAAAGCAAAAAATTTCAGAATTGCACCTTGCAATGTGGAGATATTACTGTTTGTGCATTTACAATATTCATTGATTTTTGCCATTGAAAAACATGTTTTTCATATACCAGAAATGTTTGAAGCTACTGACTGAATGAAAGGAGCTGGCATCTCACTCTCTTTGAATCTTCTTTATCATGCTAGGATTAGCAGGAAAAAGCAAAAAATTTCAGAATTGCACCTTGCAATGTGGAGATATTACTGTTTGTGCATTTACAATATTCATTGATTTTTGCCATTGAAAAACATGTTTTTCATATACCAGAAATGTTTGAAGCTACTGACTGAATGAAAGGAGCTGGCATCTCACTCTCTTTGAATCTTCTTTATCATGCTAGGATTAACAGGAAAAAGCTAAAAATTTCAGAATTGCACCGTGCAATGTGGAGATATTACTGTTTGTGCATTTACAATATTCATTGATTTTTGCCATTGAAAAACATGTTTTTCATATACCAGAAATGTTTGAAGCTACTGACTGAATGAAAGGAGCTGGCATCTCACTCTCTTTGAATCTTCTTTATCATGCTAAGAGGAGCAGGAAAAAGCAAAAAATTTCAGAATTGCACCTTCAATGCGGAGAAATTACTGTTTGTGCATTTACAATATTCATTGATTTTTGCCATTGAAAAACGTCCAGAAATGATTGAAGCTACTGACTGAATGAAAGGAGCTGGCATCTCACTCTCTTTGACTCTTCTTTATCATGCTAAGAGGAGCAGGAAAAAGCAAAAAATTTCAGAATTGCACCTTGCAATGCGGAGAAATTACAGTTTGTGCATTTACAATATTCATTGATTTTTGCCATTGAAAAACTTCCAGAAATGATTGAAGCTACTGACTGAATGAAAGGAGCTGGCATCTCACTCTCTTTGAATCTTCTTTATCATGCTAAGAGGAGCAGGAAAAAGCAAAAAATTTCAGAATTGCACCTTGCAATGCGGAGAAATTACTGTTTGTGCATTTACAATATTCATTGATTTTTGACATTGAAAAACGTCCAGAAATGATTGAAGCTACTGACTGAATGAAAGGAGCTGGCATCTCACTCTCTTTGAATCTTCTTTATCATGCTAAGAGGAGCAGGAAAAAGCAAAAAATTTCAGAATTGCACCTTGCAATGCGGAGAAATTACTGTTTGTGCATTTACAATATTCATTGATTTTTGCCATTGAAAAACATGTTATTCATATACCAGAAATGTTTGAAGCTACTGACTGAATGAAAGGAGCTGGCACCTCACTCTCTTTGAATCTTCTTTATCATGATAAGAGGAGCAGGAAAAAGCAAAAAATTTCAGAATTGCACCTTGCAATGCGGAGAAATTACTGTTTGTGCATTTACAATATTCATTGATTTTTGCCATTGAAAAACATCATGTTATTCATATACCAGAAATGTTTGAAGCTACTGACTGAATGAAAGGAGCTGGCATCTCACTCTCTTTGAATCTTCTTTATCATGCTAAGAGGAGCAGGAAAAAGCAAAAAATTTCAGAATTGCACCTTGCAATGCGGAGAAATTACTGTTTGTGCATTTACAATATTCATTGATTTTTACCATTGAAAAACGTCCAGAAATGATTGAAGCTACTGACTGAACGAAAGGAGCTGGCATCTCACTCTCTTTGAATCTTCTTTATCATGCTAAGAGGAGCAGGAAAAAGCAAAAAATTTCAGAATTGCACCTTGCAATGCGGAGAAATTACTGTTTGTGCTTTTACAATATTCATTGATTTTTGCCATTGAAAAACATCATGTTATTCATATACCAGAAATGTTTGAAGCTACTGACTGAATGAAAGGAGCTGGCATCTCACTCTCTTTGAATCTTCTTTATCATGCTAAGAGGAGCAGGAAAAAGCAAAAAATTTCAGAATTGCACCTTGCAATGCGGAGAAATTACTGTTTTTGCATTTACAATATTCATTGATTTTTGCCATTGAAAAACGTCCAGAAATGATTGAAGCTACTGACTGAATGAAAGGAGCTGGCATCTCACTCTCTTTGAATCTTCTTTATCATGCTAAGAGGAGCAGGAAAAAGCAAAAAATTTCAGAATTGCACCTTGCAATGCGGAGAAATTGCTGTTTGTGCATTTACAAAATTCATTGATTTTTGCCATTGAAAAACATCATGTTATTCATATACCAGAAATGATTGAAGCTACTGACTGAATGAAAGGAGCTGGCATCTCACTCTCTTTGAATCTTCTTTATCATGCTAAGAGGAGCAGGAAAAAGCAAAAAATTTCAGAATTGCACCTTGCAATGCGGAGAAATTACTGTTTGTGCATTTACAATATTCATTGATTTTTGCCATTGAAAAACATCATGTTATTCATATACCAGAAATGTTTGAAGCTACTGACTGAATGAAAGGAGCTGGCATCTCACTCTCTTTGAATCTTCTTTATCATGCTAAGAGGAGCAGGAAAAAGCAAAAAATTTCAGAATTGCACCTTGCAATGCGGATAAATTACTCTTTGCGCATTTACAATATTCATTGATTTTTGCCATTGAAAAACATCATGTTATTCATATACCAGAAATGATTGAAGCTACTGACTGAATGAAAGGAGCTGGCATCTCACTCTCTTTGAATCTTCTTTATCATGCTAAGAGGAGCAGGAAAAAGCAAAAAATTTCAGAATTGCACCTTGCAATGCGGAGAAATTACTGTTTGTGCATTTACAATATTCATTGATTTTTGCCATTGAAAAACATCATGTTATTCATATACCAGAAATGATTGAAGCTACTGACTGAATGAAAGTAGCTGGCATCTCACTCTCTTTGAATCTTCTTTATCATGCTAAGAGGAGCAGGAAAAAGCAAAAAATTTCAGAATTGCACCTTGCAATGCGGAGAAATTACTGTTTGTGCATTTACAATATCCATTGATTTTTGCAATTGAAAAACGTCCAGAAATGTTTGAAGCTACTGACTGAATGAAAGGAGCTGGCATCTCACTCTCTTTGAATCTTCTTTATCATGCTAAGAGGAGCAGGAAAAAGCAAAAAATTTCAGAATTGCACCTTGCAATGCGGAGAAATTACTGTTTGTGCATTTACAATATTCATTGATTTTTGCCATTGAAAAACATCATGTTATTCATATACCAGAAATGTTTGAAGCTACTGACTGAATGAAAGGAGCTGGCATCTCACTCTCTTTGAATCTTCTTTATCATGCTAAGAGGAGCAGGCAAAAGCAAAAAATTTCAGAATTGCACCTTGCAATGCGGAGAAATTACTGTTTGTGCATTTACAATATTCATTGATATTTGCCATTGAAAAACATCATGTTATTCATATACCAGAAATGATTGAAGCTACTGACTGAATGAAAGTAGCAGGCATCTCACTCTCTTTGAATCTTCTTTATCATGCTAAGAGGAGCAGGAAAAAGCAAAAAATTTCAGAATTGCACCTTGCAATGCGGAGAAATTACTGTTTGTGCATTTACAATATCCATTGATTTTTGCAATTGAAAAACGTCCAGAAATGTTTGAAGCTACTGACTGAATGAAAGGAGCTGGCATCTCACTCTCTTTGAATCTTCTTTATCATGCTAAGAGGAGCAGGAAAAAGCAAAAAATTTCAGAATTGCACCTTGCAATGCGGAGAAATTACTGTTTGTGCATTTACAATATTCATTGATTTTTGCCATTGAAAAACATCATGTTATTCATATACCAGAAATGTTTGAAGCTACTGACTGAATGAAAGGAGCTGGCATCTCACTCTCTTTGAATCTTCTTTATCATGCTAAGAGGAGCAGGAAAAAGCAAAAAATTTCAGAATTGCACCTTGCAATGCGGAGAAATTACTGTTTGTGCATTTACAATATTCATTGATTTTTGCCATTGAAAAACGTCCAGAAATGATTGAAGCTACTGACTGAATGAAAGGAGCTGGCATCTCACTCTCTTTGAATCTTCTTTATCATGCTAAGAGGAGCAGGAAAAAGCAAAAAATTTCAGAATTGCACCTTGCAATGCGGAGAAATTACTGTTTGTGCATTTACAATATTCATTGATTTTTGCCATTGAAAAACATCATGTTATTCATATACCAGAAATGTTTGAAGCTACTGACTGAATGAAAGGAGCTGGAATCTCACTCTCTTTGAATCTTCTTTATCATGCTAAGAGGAGCAGGAAAAAGCAAAAAATTTCAGAATTGCACCTTGCAATGCGGAGAAATTACAGTTTGTGCATTTACAATATTCATTGATTTTTGCCATTGAAAAACTTCCAGAAATGATTGAAGCTACTGACTGAATGAAAGGAGCTGGCATCTCACTCTCTTTGAATCTTCTTTATCATGCTAAGAGGAGCAGGAAAAAGCAAAAAATTTCAGAATTGCACCTTGCAATGCGGAGAAATTGCTGTTTGTGCATTTACAAAATTCATTGATTTTTGCCATTGAAAAACATCATGTTATTCATATACCAGAAATGATTGAAGCTACTGACTGAATGAAAGGAGCTGGCATCTCACTCTCTTTGAATCTTCTTTATCATGCTAAGAGGAGCAGGAAAAAGCAAAAAATTTCAGAATTGCACCTTGCAATGCGGAGAAATTACTGTTTGTGCATTTACAATATTCATTGATTTTTGCCATTGAAAAACATCATGTTATTCATATACCAGAAATGTTTGAAGCTACTGACTGAATGAAAGGAGCTGGCATCTCACTCTCTTTGAATCTTCTTTATCATGCTAAGAGGAGCAGGAAAAAGCAAAAAATTTCAGAATTGCACCTTGCAATGCGGATAAATTACTCTTTGCGCATTTACAATATTTATTGATTTTTGCCATTGAAAAACATCATGTTATTCATATACCAGAAATGATTGAAGCTACTGACTGAATGAAAGGAGCTGGCATCTCACTCTCTTTGAATCTTCTTTATCATGCTAAGAGGAGCAGGAAAAAGCAAAAAATTTCAGAATTGCACCTTGCAATGCGGAGAAATTACTGTTTGTGCATTTACAATATTCATTGATTTTTGCCATTGAAAAACATCATGTTATTCATATACAAGAAATGATTGAAGCTACTGACTGAATGAAAGTAGCTGGCATCTCACTCTCTTTGAATCTTCTTTATCATGCTAAGAGGAGCAGGAAAAAACAAAAAATTTCAGAATTGCACCTTGCAATGCGGAGAAATTACTGTTTGTGCATTTACAATATTCATTGATTTTTGCCATTGAAAAACGTCCAGAAATGTTTGAAGCTACTGACTGAATGAAAGGAGCTGGCATCTCACTCTCTTTGAATCTTCTTTATCATGCTAAGAGGAGCAGGAAAAAGCAAAAAATTTCAGAATTGCACCTTGCAATGCGGAGAAATTACTGTTTGTGCATTTACAATATTCATTGATTTTTGCCATTGAAAAACATCATGTTATTCATATACCAGAAATGTTTGAAGCTACTGACTGAATGAAAGGAGCTGGCATCTCACTCTCTTTGAATCTTCTTTATCATGCTAAGAGGAGCAGGAAAACGCAAAAAATTTCAGAATTGCACCTTGCAATGCGGAGAAATTACTGTTTGTGCATTTACAATATCCATTGATTTTTGCAATTGAAAAACGTCCAGAAATGTTTGAAGCTACTGACTGAATGAAAGGAGCTGGCATCTCACTCTCTTTGAATCTTCTTTATCATGCTAAGAGGAGCAGGAAAAAGCAAAAAATTTCAGAATTGCACCTTGCAATGCGGAGAAATTACTGTTTGTGCATTTACAATATTCATTGATTTTTGCCATTGAAAAACATCATGTTATTCATATACCAGAAATGTTTGAAGCTACTGACTGAATGAAAGGAGCTGGCATCTCACTCTCTTTGAATCTTCTTTATCATGCTAAGAGGAGCAGGAAAAAGCAAAAAATTTCAGAATTGCACCTTGCAATGCGGAGAAATTACTGTTTGTGCATTTACAATATTCATTGATTTTTGCCATTGAAAAACGTCCAGAAATGATTGAAGCTACTGACTGAATGAAAGGAGCTGGCATCTCACTCTCTTTGAATCTTCTTTATCATGCTAAGAGGAGCAGGAAAAAGCAAAAAATTTCAGAATTGCACCTTGCAATGCGGAGAAATTACTGTTTGTGCATTTACAATATTCATTGATTTTTGCCATTGAAAAACATCATGTTATTCATATACCAGAAATGTTTGAAGCTACTGACTGAATGAAAGGAGCTGGCATCTCACTCTCTTTGAATCTTCTTTATCATGCTAAGAGGAGCAGGAAAAAGCAAAAAATTTCAGAATTGCACCTTGCAATGCGGAGAAATTACTGTTTGTGCATTTACAATATTCATTGATTTTTGCCATAGAAAAACGTCCAGAAATGATTGAAGCTACTGACTGAATGAAAGGAGCTGGCATCTCACTCTCTTTGAATCTTCTTTATCATGCTAAGAGGAGCAGGAAAAAGCAAAAAATTTCAGAATTGCACCTTGCAATGCGGAGAAATTACAGTTTGTGCATTTACAATATTCATTGATTTTTGCCATTGAAAAACTTCCAGAAATGATTGAAGCTACTGACTGAATGAAAGGAGCTGGCATCTCACTCTCTTTGAATCTTCTTTATCATGCTAAGAGGAGCAGGAAAAAGCAAAAAATTTCAGAATTGCACCTTGCAATGCGGAGAAATTGCTGTTTGTGCATTTACAAAATTCATTGATTTTTGCCATTGAAAAACATCATGTTATTCATATACCAGAAATGATTGAAGCTACTGACTGAATGAAAGGAGCTGGCATCTCACTCTCTTTGAATCTTCTTTATCATGCTAAGAGGAGCAGGAAAAAGCAAAAAATTTCAGAATTGCACCTTGCAATGCGGAGAAATTACTGTTTGTGCATTTACAATATTCATTGATTTTTGCCATTGAAAAACATCATGTTATTCATATACCAGAAATGTTTGAAGCTACTGACTGAATGAAATGAGCTGGCATCTCACTCTCTTTGAATCTTCTTTATCATGCTAAGAGGAGCAGGAAAAAGCAAAAAATTTCAGAATTGCACCTTGCAATGCGGATAAATTACTCTTTGCGCATTTACAATATTCATTGATTTTTGCCATTGAAAAACATCATGTTATTCATATACCAGAAATGATTGAAGCTACTGACTGAATGAAAGGAGCTGGCATCTCACTCTCTTTGAATCTTCTTTATCATGCTAAGAGGAGCAGGAAAAAGCAAAAAATTTCAGAATTGCACCTTGCAATGCGGAGAAATTACTGTTTGTGCATTTACAATATTCATTGATTTTTGCCATTGAAAAACATCATGTTATTCATATACAAGAAATGATTGAAGCTACTGACTGAATGAAAGTAGCTGGCATCTCACTCTCTTTGAATCTTCTTTATCATGCTAAGAGGAGCAGGAAAAAGCAAAAAATTTCAGAATTGCACCTTGCAATGCGGAGAAATTACTGTTTGTGCATTTACAATATCCATTGATTTTTGCAATTGAAAAACGTCCAGAAATGTTTGAAGCTACTGACTGAATGAAAGGAGCTGGCATCTCACTCTCTTTGAATCTTCTTTATCATGCTAAGAGGAGCAGGAAAAAGCAAAAAATTTCAGAATTGCACCTTGCAATGCGGAGAAATTACTGTTTGTGCATTTACAATATTCATTGATTTTTGCCATTGAAAAACATCATGTTATTCATATACCAGAAATGATTGAAGCTACTGACTGAATGAAAGTAGCAGGCATCTCACTCTCTTTGAATCTTCTTTATCATGCTAAGAGGAGCAGGAAAAAGCAAAAAATTTCAGAATTGCACCTTGCAATGCGGAGAAATTACTGTTTGTGCATTTACAATATCCATTGATTTTTGCAATTGAAAAACGTCCAGAAATGTTTGAAGCTACTGACTGAATGAAAGGAGCTGGCATCTCACTCTCTTTGAATCTTCTTTATCATGCTAAGAGGAGCAGGAAAAAGCAAAAAATTTCAGAATTGCACCTTGCAATGCGGAGAAATTACTGTTTGTGCATTTACAATATTCATTGATTTTTGCCATTGAAAAACATCATGTTATTCATATACCAGAAATGTTTGAAGCTACTGACTGAATGAAAGGAGCTGGCATCTCACTCTCTTTGAATCTTCTTTATCATGCTAAGAGGAGCAGGAAAAAGCAAAAAATTTCAGAATTGCACCTTGCAATGCGGAGAAATTACTGTTTGTGCATTTACAATATTCATTGATTTTTGCCATTGAAAAACGTCCAGAAATGATTGAAGCTACTGACTGAATGAAAGGAGCTGGCATCTCACTCTCTTTGAATCTTCTTTATCATGCTAAGAGGAGCAGGAAAAAGCAAAAAATTTCAGAATTGCACCTTGCAATGCGGAGAAATTACTGTTTGTGCATTTACAATATTCATTGATTTTTGCCATTGAAAAACATCATGTTATTCATATACCAGAAATGTTTGAAGCTACTGACTGAATGAAAGGAGCTGGCATCTCACTCTCTTTGAATCTTCTTTATCATGCTAAGAGGAGCAGGAAAAAGCAAAAAATTTCAGAATTGCACCTTGCAATGCGGAGAAATTACTGTTTGTGCATTTACAATATTCATTGATTTTTGCCATTGAAAAACGTCCTGAAATGATTGAAGCTACTGACTGAATGAAAGGAGCTGGCATCTCACTCTCTTTGAATCTTCTTTATCATGCTAAGAGGAGCAGGAAAAAGCAAAAAATTTCAGAATTGCACCTTGCAATGCGGAGAAATTACAGTTTGTGCATTTACAATATTCATTGATTTTTGCCATTGAAAAACTTCCAGAAATGATTGAAGCTACTGACTGAATGAAAGGAGCTGGCATCTCACTCTCTTTGAATCTTCTTTATCATGCTAAGAGGAGCAGGAAAAAGCAAAAAATTTCAGAATTGCACCTTGCAATGCGGAGAAATTACTGTTTGTGCATTTACAATATTCATTGATTTTTGACATTGAAAAACGTCCAGAAATGATTGAAGCTACTGACTGAATGAAAGGAGCGGGCATCTCACTCTCTTTGAATCTTCTTTATCATGCTAAGAGGAGCAGGAAAAAGCAAAAAATTTCAGAATTGCACCTTGCAATGCGGAGAAATTACTGTTTGTGCATTTACAATATTCATTGATTTTTGCCATTGAAAAACATGTTATTCATATACCAGAAATGTTTGAAGCTACTGACTGAATGAAAGGAGCTGGCACCTCACTCTCTTTGAATCTTCTTTATCATGATAAGAGGAGCAGGAAAAAGCAAAAAATTTCAGAATTGCACCTTGCAATGCGGAGAAATTACTGTTTGTGCATTTACAATATTCATTGATTTTTGCCATTGAAAAACGTCCAGAAATGATTGAACCTAGTGACTGAATGAAAGGAGCTGGCATCTCACTCTCTTTGAATCTTCTTTATCATGCTAAGAGGAGCAGGAAAAAGCAAAAAATTTCAGAATTGCACCTTGCAATGCGGAGAAATTACTGTTTGTGCATTTACAATATTCATTGATTTTTGCCATTGAAAAACGTCCAGAAATGATTGAAGCTACTGACTGAATGAAAGGAGCTGGCATCTCACTCTCTTTGAATCTTCTTTATCATGCTAAGAGGAGCAGGAAAAAGCAAAAAATTTCAGAATTGCGCCTTGCAATGCGGAGAAATTACTGTTTGTGCATTTACAAAATTCATTGATTTTTGCCATTGAAAAACATCATGTTATTCATTTACCAGAATTGATTGAAGCTACTGACTGAATGAAAGGAGCTGGCATCTCACTCTCTTTGAATCTTCTTTATCATGCTAAGAGGAGCAGGAAAAAGCAAAAAATTTCAGAATTGCACCTTGCAATGCGGAGAAATTAGTTTATGCATTTACAATATTCATTGATTTTTGCCATTGAAAAACGTCCAGAAATGATTGAAGCTACTGACTGAATGAAAGGAGCTGGCATCTCACTCTCTTTGAATCTTCTTTATCATGCTAAGAGGAGCAGGAAAAAGCAAAAAATTTCAGAATTGCACCTTGCAATGCGGAGAAATTACTGTTTGTGCATTTACAATATTCATTGATTTTTGCCATTGAAAAACATCATGTTATTCATATACCAGAAATGATTGAAGCTACTGACTGAATGAAAGGAGCTGGCATCTCACTCTCTTTGAATCTTCTTTACCATGCTAAGAGGAGCAGGAAAAAGTAAAAAATTTCAGAATTGCACCTTGCAATGCGGAGAAATTACTGTTTGTGCATTTACAATATTCATTGATTTTTGCCATTGAAAAACGTCCAGAAATGATTGAAGCTACTGACTGAATGAAAGGAGCTGGCATCTCACTCTCTTTGAATCTTCTTTATCATGCTAAGAGGAGCAGGAAAAAGCAAAAAATTTCAGAATTGCACCTTGCAATGCGGAGAAATTACTGTTTGTGCATTTACAATATTCATTGATTTTTGCCATTGAAAAACATCATGTTATTCATATACCAGAAATGTTTGAAGCTACTGACTGAATGAAAGGAGCTGGCATCTCACTCTCTTTGAATCTTCTTTATCATGCTAAGAGGAGCAGGAAAAAGCAAAAAATTTCAGAATTGCACCTTGCAATGCGGAGAAATTACTGTTTGTGCATTTACAATATTCATTGATTTTTGCCATTGAAAAACATCATGTTATTCATATACCAGAAATGTTTGAAGCTACTGACTGAATGAAAGGAGCTGGCATCTCACTCTCTTTGAATCTTCTTTATCATGCTAAGAGGAGCAGGAAAAAGCAAAAAATTTCAGAATTGCACCTTGCAATGCGGATAAATTACTGTTTGTGCATTTACAATATTCATTGATTTTTGCCATTGAAATATTGTAAATGCACAAACAGTAATATCTCCACATTGCAAGGTGCAATTCTGAAATTTTTTGCTTTTTCCTGCTAATCCTAGCATGATAAAGAAGATTCAAAGAGAGTGAGATGCCAGCTCCTTTCATTCAGTCAGTAGCTTCAAACATTTCTGGACGTTTTTCAATGGCAAAAATCAATGAATATTGTAAATGCACAAACAGTAATATCTCCACATTGCAAGGTGCAATTCTGAAATTTTTTGCTTTTTCCTGTTAATCCTAGCATGATAAAGAAGATTCAAAGAGAGTGAGATGCCAGCTCCTTTCATTCAGTCAGTAGCTTCAAACATTTCTGGTATATGAAAAACATGTTTTTCAATGGCAAAAATCAATGAATATTGTAAATGCACAAACAGTAATATCTCCACATTGCAAGGTGCAATTCTGAAATTTTTTGCTTTTTCCTGCTAATCCTAGCATGATAAAGAAGATTCAAAGAGAGTGAGATGCCAGCTCCTTTCATTCAGTCAGTAGCTTCAAACATTTCTGGTATATGAAAAACATGTTTTTCAATGGCAAAAATCAATGAATATTGTAAATGCACAAACAGTAATATCTCCACATTGCAAGGTGCAATTCTGAAATTTTTTGCTTTTTCCTGCTAATCCTAGCATGATAAAGAAGATTCAAAGAGAGTGAGATGCCAGCTCCTTTCATTCAGTCAGTAGCTTCAAACATTTCTGGTATATGAAAAACATGTTTTTCAATGGCAAAAATCAATGAATATTGTAAATGCACAAACAGTAATATCTCCACATTGCAAGGTGCAATTCTGAAATTTTTTGCTTTTTCCTGTTAATCCTAGCATGATAAAGAAGATTCAAAGAGAGTGAGATGCCAGCTCCTTTCATTCAGTCAGTAGCTTCAAACATTTCTGGACGTTTTTCAATGGCAAAAATCAATGAATATTGTAAATGCACAAACAGTAATATCTCCACATTGCAAGGTGCAATTCTGAAATTTTTTGCTTTTTCCTGTTAATCCTAGCATGATAAAGAAGATTCAAAGAGAGTGAGATGCCAGCTCCTTTCATTCAGTCAGTAGCTTCAAACATTTCTGGTATATGAAAAACATGTTTTTCAATGGCAAAAATCAATGAATATTGTAAATGCACAAACAGTAATATCTCCACATTGCAAGGTGCAATTCTGAAATTTTTTGCTTTTTCCTGCTAATCCTAGCATGATAAAGAAGATTCAAAGAGAGTGAGATGCCAGCTCCTTTCATTCAGTCAGTAGCTTCAAACATTTCTGGACGTTTTTCAATGGCAAAAATCAATGAATATTGTAAATGCACAAACAGTAATATCTCCACATTGCAAGGTGCAATTCTGAAATTTTTTGCTTTTTCCTGTTAATCCTAGCATGATAAAGAAGATTCAAAGAGAGTGAGATGCCAGCTCCTTTCATTCAGTCAGTAGCTTCAAACATTTCTGGTATATGAAAAACATGTTTTTCAATGGCAAAAATCAATGAATATTGTAAATGCACAAACAGTAATATCTCCACATTGCAAGGTGCAATTCTGAAATTTTTTGCTTTTTCCTGTTAATCCTAGCATGATAAAGAAGATTCAAAGAGAGTGAGATGCCAGCTCCTTTCATTCAGTCAGTAGCTTCAAACATTTCTGGACGTTTTTCAATGGCAAAAATCAATGAATATTGTAAATGCACAAACAGTAATATCTCCACATTGCAAGGTGCAATTCTGAAATTTTTTGCTTTTTCCTGTTAATCCTAGCATGATAAAGAAGATTCAAAGAGAGTGAGATGCCAGCTCCTTTCATTCAGTCAGTAGCTTCAAACATTTCTGGAATATGAAAAACATGTTTTTCAATGGCAAAAATCAATGAATATTGTAAATGCACAAACAGTAATATCTCCACATTGCAAGGTGCAATTCTGAAATTTTTTGATTTTTCCTGTTAATCCTAGCATGATAAAGAAGATTCAAAGAGAGTGAGATGCCAGCTCCTTTCATTCAGTCAGTAGCTTCAAACATTTCTGGTATATGAAAAACATGTTTTTCAATGGCAAAAATCAATGAATATTGTAAATGCACAAACAGTAATATCTCCACATTGCAAGGTGCAATTCTGAAATTTTTTGCTTTTTCCTGCTAATCCTAGCATGATAAAGAAGATTCAAAGAGAGTGAGATGCCAGCTCCTTTCATTCAGTCAGTAGCTTCAAACATTTCTGGTATATGAAAAACATGTTTTTCAATGGCAAAAATCAATGAATATTGTAAATGCACAAACAGTAATATCTCCACATTGCAAGGTGCAATTCTGAAATTTTTTGCTTTTTCCTGCTAATCCTAGCATGATAAAGAAGATTCAAAGAGAGTGAGATGCCAGCTCCTTTCATTCAGTCAGTAGCTTCAAACATTTCTGGTATATGAAAAACATGTTTTTCAATGGCAAAAATCAATGAATATTGTAAATGCACAAACAGTAATATCTCCACATTGCAAGGTGCAATTCTGAAATTTTTAGCTTTTTCCTGTTAATCCTAGCATGATAAAGAAGATTCAAAGAGAGTGAGATGCCAGCTCCTTTCATTCAGTCAGTAGCTTCAAACATTTCTGGACGTTTTTCAATGGCTAAAATCAATGAATATTGTAAATGCACAAACAGTAATATCTCCACATTGCAAGGTGCAATTCTGAAATTTTTTGCTTTTTCCTGTTAATCCTAGCATGATAAAGAAGATTCAAAGAGAGTGAGATGCCAGCTCCTTTCATTCAGTCAGTAGCTTCAAACATTTCTGGTATATGAAAAACATGTTTTTCAATTGCAAAAATCAATGAATATTGTAAATGCACAAACAGAAATATCTCCACATTGCAAGGTGCAATTCTGAAATTTTTTGCTTTTTCCTGCTAATCCTAGCATGATAAAGAAGATTCAAAGAGAGTGAGATGCCAGCTCCTTTCATTCAGTCAGTAGCTTCAAACATTTCTGGTATATGAAAAACGTTTTTCAATGGCAAAAATCAATGAATATTTTAAATGCACAAACAGTAATATCTCCACATTGCAAGGTGCAATTCTGAAATTTTTTGCTTTTTCCTGCTAATCCTAGCATGATAAAGAAGATTCAAAGAGAGTGAGATGCCAGCTCCTTTCATTCAGTCAGTAGCTTCAAACATTTCTGGACGTTTTTCAATGGCAAAAATCAATGAATATTGTAAATGCACAAACAGTAATATCTCCACATTGCAAGGTGCAATTCTGAAATTTTTTGCTTTTTCCTGTTAATCCTAGCATGATAAAGAAGATTCAAAGAGAGTGAGATGCCAGCTCCTTTCATTCAGTCAGTAGCTTCAAACATTTCTGGAATATGAAAAACATGTTTTTCAATGGCAAAAATCAATGAATATTGTAAATGCACAAACAGTAATATCTCCACATTGCAAGGTGCAATTCTGAAATTTTTTGATTTTTCCTGTTAATCCTAGCATGATAAAGAAGATTCAAAGAGAGTGAGATGCCAGCTCCTTTCATTCAGTCAGTAGCTTCAAACATTTCTGGTATATGAAAAACATGTTTTTCAATGGCAAAAATCAATGAATATTGTAAATGCACAAACAGTAATATCTCCACATTGCAAGGTGCAATTCTGAAATTTTTTGCTTTTTCCTGCTAATCCTAGCATGATAAAGAAGATTCAAAGAGAGTGAGATGCCAGCTCCTTTCATTCAGTCAGTAGCTTCAAACATTTCTGGTATATGAAAAACATGTTTTTCAATGGCAAAAATCAATGAATATTGTAAATGCACAAACAGTAATATCTCCACATTGCAAGGTGCAATTCTGAAATTTTTTGCTTTTTCCTGCTAATCCTAGCATGATAAAGAAGATTCAAAGAGAGTGAGATGCCAGCTCTTTTCATTCAGTCAGTAGCTTCAAACATTTCTGGACGTTTTTCAATGGCAAAAATCAATGAATATTGTAAATGCACAAACAGTAATATCTCCACATTGCAAGGTGCAATTCTGAAATTTTTTGCTTTTTCCTGTTAATCCTAGCATGATAAAGAAGATTCAAAGAGAGTGAGATGCCAGCTCCTTTCATTCAGTCAGTAGCTTCAAACATTTCTGGTATATGAAAAACATGTTTTTCAATGGCAAAAATCAATGAATATTGTAAATGCACAAACAGTAATATCTCCACATTGCAAGGTGGAATTCTGAAATTTTTTGCTTTTTCCTGCTAATCCTAGCATGATAAAGAAGATTCAAAGAGAGTGAGATGCCAGCTCCTTTCATTCAGTCAGTAGCTTCAAACATTTCTGGACGTTTTTCAATGGCAAAAATCAATGAATATTGTAAATGCACAAACAGTAATATCTCCACATTGCAAGGTGCAATTCTGAAATTTTTTGCTTTTTCCTGTTAATCCTAGCATGATAAAGAAGATTCAAAGAGAGTGAGATGCCAGCTCCTTTCATTCAGTCAGTAGCTTCAAACATTTCTGGTATATGAAAAACATGTTTTTCAATGGCAAAAATCAATGAATATTGTAAATGCACAAACAGTAATATCTCCACATTGCAAGGTGCAATTCTGAAATTTTTTGCTTTTTCCTGCTAATCCTAGCATGATAAAGAAGATTCAAAGAGAGTGAGATGCCAGCTCCTTTCATTCAGTCAGTAGCTTCAAACATTTCTGGACGTTTTTCAATGGCAAAAATCAATGAATATTGTAAATGCACAAACAGTAATATCTCCACATTGCAAGGTACAATTCTGAAATTTTTTGCTTTTTCCTGTTAATCCTAGCATGATAAAGAAGATTCAAAGAGAGTGAGATGCCAGCTCCTTTCATTCAGTCAGTAGCTTCAAACATTTCTGGTATATGAAAAACATTTTTCAATGGCAAAAATCAATGAATATTGTAAATGCACAAACAGTAATATCTCCACATTGCAAGGTGCAATTCTGAATTTTGCTTTTTCCTGCTAATCCTAGCATGATAAAGAAGATTCAAAGAGAGTGAGATGCCAGCTCCTTTAATTCAGTCAGTAGCTTCAAACATTTCTGGACGTTTTTCAATGGCAAAAATCAATGAATATTGTAAATGCACAAACAGTAATATCTCCACATTGCAAGGTGCAATTCTGAAATTTTTTGCTTTTTCCTGTTAATCCTAGCATGATAAAGAAGATTCAAAGAGAGTGAGATGCCAGCTCCTTTCATTCAGTCAGTAGCTTCAAACATTTCTGGAATATGAAAAACATGTTTTTCAATGGCAAAAATCAATGAATATTGTAAATGCACAAACAGTAATATCTCCACATTGCAAGGTGCAATTCTGAAATTTTTTGATTTTTCCCGTTAATCCTAGCATGATAAAGAAGATTCAAAGAGAGTGAGATGCCAGCTCCTTTCATTCAGTCAGTAGCTTCAAACATTTCTGGTATATGAAAAACATGTTTTTCAATGGCAAAAATCAATGAATATTGTAAATGCACAAACAGTAATATCTCCACATTGCAAGGTGCAATTCTGAAATTTTTTGCTTTTTCCTGCTAATCCTAGCATGATAAAGAAGATTCAAAGAGAGTGAGATGCCAGCTCCTTTCATTCAGTCAGTAGCTTCAAACATTTCTGGTATATGAAAAACATGTTTTTCAATGGCAAAAATCAATGAATATTGTAAATGCACAAACAGTAATATCTCCACATTGCAAGGTGCAATTCTGAAATTTTTTGCTTTTTCCTGCTAATCCTAGCATGATAAAGAAGATTCAAAGAGAGTGAGATGCCAGCTCCTTTCATTCAGTCAGTAGCTTCAAACATTTCTGGACGTTTTTCAATGGCAAAAATCAATGAATATTGTAAATGCACAAACAGTAATATCTCCACATTGCAAGGTGCAATTCTGAAATTTTTTGCTTTTTCCTGCTAATCCTAGCATGATAAAGAAGATTCACAGAGTGAGATGCCAGCTCCTTTCATTCAGTCAGTAGCTTCAAACATTTCTGGTATATGAAAAACATGTTTTTCAATGGCAAAAATCAATGAATATTGTAAATGCACAAACAGTAATATCTCCACATTGCAAGGTGCAATTCTGAAATTTTTTGCTTTTTCCTGTTAATCCTAGCATGATAAAGAAGATTCAAAGAGAGTGAGATGCCAGCTCCTTTCATTCAGTCAGTAGCTTCAAACATTTCTGGTATATGAAAAAACATGTTTTTCAATGGCAAAAATCAATGAATATTGTAAATGCACAAACAGTAATATCTCCACATTGCAAGGTGCAATTCGGAAATTTTTTGCTTTTTCCTGCTAATCCTAGCATGATAAAGAAGATTCAAAGAGAGTGAGATGCCAGCTCCTTTCATTCAGTCAGTAGTTTCAAACATTTCTGGTATATGAATAACATGATGTTTTTCAATGGCAAAAATCAATGAATATTGTAAATGCACAAACAGTAATATCTCCACATTGCAAGGTGCAATTCTGAAATTTTTTGCTTTTTCCTGCTAATCCTAGCATGATAAAGAAGATTCAAAGAGAGTGAGATGCCAGCTCCTTTCATTCAGTCAGTAGCTTCAAACATTTCTGGACGTTTTTCAATGGCAAAAATCAATGAATATTGTAAATGCACAAACAGTAATATCTCCACATTGCAAGGTGCAATTCTGAAATTTTTTGCTTTTTCCTGTTAATCCTAGCATGATAAAGAAGATTCAAAGAGAGTGAGATGCCAGCTCCTTTCATTCAGTCAGTAGCTTCAAACATTTCTGGTATATGAAAAACATGTTTTTCAATGGCAAAATCAATGAATATTGTAAATGCACAAACAGTAATATCTCCACATTGCAAGGTGCAATTCGGAAATTTTTTGCTTTTTCCTGCTAATCCTAGCATGATAAAGAAGATTCAAAGAGAGTGAGATGCCAGCTCCTTTCATTCAGTCAGTAGCTTCAAACATTTCTGGTATATGAATAACATGATGTTTTTCAATGGCAAAAATCAATGAATATTGTAAATGCACAAACAGTAATATCTCCACATTGCAAGGTGCAATTCTGAAATTTTTTGCTTTTTCCTGCTAATCCTAGCATGATAAAGAAGATTCAAAGAGAGTGAGATGCCAGCTCCTTTCATTCAGTCAGTAGCTTCAAACATTTCTGGACGTTTTTCAATGGCAAAAATCAATGAATATTGTAAATGCACAAACAGTAATATCTCCACATTGCAAGGTGCAATTCTGAAATTTTTTGCTTTTTCCTGTTAATCCTAGCATGATAAAGAAGATTCAAAGAGAGTGAGATGCCAGCTCCTTTCATTCAGTCAGTAGCTTCAAACATTTCTGGTATATGAAAAACATGTTTTTCAATGGCAAAAATCAATGAATATTGTAAATGCACAAACAGTAATATCTCCACATTGCAAGGTGCAATTCTGAAATTTTTTGCTTTTTCCTGCTAATCCTAGCATGATAAAGAAGATTCAAAGAGAGTGAGATGCCAGCTCCTTTCATTCAGTCAGTAGCTTCAAACATTTCTGGTATATGAAAAACATGTTTTTCAATGGCAAAAATCAATGAATATTGTAAATGCACAAACAGTAATATCTCCACATTGCAAGGTGCAATTCTGAAATTTTTAGCTTTTTCCTGTTAATCCTAGCATGATAAAGAAGATTCAAAGAGAGTGAGATGCCAGCTCCTTTCATTCAGTCAGTAGCTTCAAACATTTCTGGTATATGAAAAACATGTTTTTCAATGGCAAAAATCAATGAATATTGTAAATGCACAAACAGTAATATCTCCAAATTGCAAGGTGCAATTCTGAAATTTTTTGCTTTTTCCTGCTAATCCTAGCATGATAAAGAAGATTCAAAGAGAGTGAGATGCCAGCTCCTTTCATTCAGTCAGTAGCTTCAAACATTTCTGGTATATGAAAAACATGTTTTTCAATGGCAAAAATCAATGAATATTGTAAATGCACAAACAGTAATATCTCCACATTGCAAGGTGCAATTCTGAAATTTTTTGCTTTTTCCTGCTAATCCTAGCATGATAAAGAAGATTCAAAGAGAGTGAGATGCCAGCTCCTTTCATTCAGTCAGTAGCTTCAAACATTTCTGGTATATGAATAACATGATGTTTTTCAATGGCAAAAATCAATGAATATTGTAAATGCACAAACAGTAATATCTCCACATTGCAAGGTGCAATTCTGAAATTTTTGCTTTTTCCTGCTAATTCTAGCATGATAAAGAAGATTCAAAGAGAGTGAGATGCCAGCTCCTTTCATTCAGTCAGTAGCTTCAAACATTTCTGGTAAAAAAACATGTTTTTCAATGGCAAAAATCAATGAATATTGTAAATGCACAAACAGTAATATCTCCACATTGCAAGGTGCAATTCTGAAATTTTTGCTTTTTCCTGTTAATCCTAGCATGATAAAGAAGATTCAAAGAGAGTGAGATGCCAGCTCCTTTCATTCAGTCAGTAGCTTCAAACATTTCTGGTATATGAAAAACATGTTTTTCAATGGCAAAAATCAATGAATATTGTAAATGCACAAACAGTAATATCTCCACATTGCAAGGTGCAATTCTGAAATTTTTTGCTTTTTCCTGCTAATCCTAGCATGATAAAGAAGATTCAAAGAGTGAGATGCCAGCTCCTTTCATTCAGTCAGTAGCTTCAAACATTTCTGGTATATGAAAAACATGTTTTTCAATGGCAAAAATCAATGAATATTGTAAATGCACAAACAGTAATATCTCCACATTGCAAGGTGCAATTCTGAAATTTTTTGCTTTTTCCTGCTAATCCTAGCATGATAAAGAAGATTCAAAGAGAGTGAGATGCCAGCTCCTTTCATTCAGTCAGTAGCTTCAAACATTTCTGGTATATGAAAAACATGTTTTTCAATGGCAAAAATCAATGAATATTGTAAATGCACAAACAGTAATATCTCCACATTGCAAGGTGCAATTCTGAAATTTTTTGCTTTTTCCTGCTAATCCTAGCATGATAAAGAAGATTCAAAGAGAGTGAGATGCCAGCTCCTTTCATTCAGTCAGTAGCTTCAAACATTTCTGGACGTTTTTCAATGGCAAAAATCAATGAATATTGTAAATGCACAAACAGTAATATCTCCACATTGCAAGGTGCAATTCTGAAATTTTTTGCTTTTTCCTGTTAATCCTAGCATGATAAAGAAGATTCAAAGAGAGTGAGATGCCAGCTCCTTTCATTCAGTCAGTAGCTTCAAACATTTCTGGTATATGAAAAACATGTTTTTCAATGGCAAAAATCAATGAATATTGTAAATGCACAAACAGTAATATCTCCACATTGCAAGGTGCAATTCTGAAATTTTTTGCTTTTTCCTGCTAATCCTAGCATGATAAAGAAGATTCAAAGAGAGTGAGATGCCAGCTCCTTTCATTCAGTCAGTAGCTTCAAACATTTCTGGTATATGAAAAACATGTTTTTCAATGGCAAAAATCAATGAATATTGTAAATGCACAAACAGTAATATCTCCACATTGCAAGGTGCAATTCTGAAATTTTTAGCTTTTTCCTGTTAATCCTAGCATGATAAAGAAGATTCAAAGAGAGTGAGATGCCAGCTCCTTTCATTCAGTCAGTAGCTTCAAACATTTCTGGTATAGAAAACGTTTTTCAATGGCAAAAATCAATGAATATTGTAAATGCACAAACAGTAATATCTCCACATTGCAAGGTGCAATTCTGAAATTTTTTGCTTTTTCCTGTTAATCCTAGCATGATAAAGAAGATTCAAAGAGAGTGAGATGCCAGCTCCTTTCATTCAGTCAGTAGCTTCAAACATTTCTGGTATATGAAAAACATGTTTTTCAATGGCAAAAATCAATGAATATTGTAAATGCACAAACAGTAATATCTCCACATTGCAAGGTGCAATTCTGAAATTTTTTGCTTTTTCCTGCTAATCCTAGCATGATAAAGAAGATTCAAAGAGAGTGAGATGCCAGCTCCTTTCATTCAGTCAGTAGCTTCAAACATTTCTGGTATATGAAAAACATGTTTTTCAATGGCAAAAATCAATGAATATTGTAAATGCACAAACAGTAATATCTCCACATTGCAAGGTGCAATTCTGAAATTTTTAGCTTTTTCCTGTTAATCCTAGCATGATAAAGAAGATTCAAAGAGAGTGAGATGCCAGCTCCTTTCATTCAGTCAGTAGCTTCAAACATTTCTGGACGTTTTTCAATGGCAAAAATCAATGAATATTGTAAATGCACAAACAGTAATATCTCCACATTGCAAGGTGCAATTCTGAAATTTTTTGCTTTTTCCTGTTAATCCTAGCATGATAAAGAAGATTCAAAGAGAGTGAGATGCCAGCTCCTTTCATTCAGTCAGTAGCTTCAAACATTTCTGGTATATGAAAAACATGTTTTTCAATGGCAAAAATCAATGAATATTGTAAATGCACAAACAGTAATATCTCCACATTGCAAGGTGCAATTCTGAAATTTTTGCTTTTTCCTGCTAATCCTAGCATGATAAAGAAGATTCAAAGAGAGTGAGATGCCAGCTCCTTTCATTCAGTCAGTAGCTTCAAACATTTCTGGTATATGAAAAACATGTTTTCAATGGCAAAAATCAATGAATATTGTAAATGCACAAACAGTAATATCTCCACATTGCAAGGTGCAATTCTGAAATTTTTGCTTTTTCCTGCTAATCCTAGCATGATAAAGAAGATTCAAAGAGAGTGAGATGCCAGCTCCTTTCATTCAGTCAGTAGCTTCAAACATTTCTGGTATATGAAAAACATGTTTTTCAATGGCAAAAATCAATGAATATTGTAAATGCACAAACAGTAATATCTCCACATTGCAAGGTGCAATTCTGAAATTTTTTGCTTTTTCCTGTTAATCCTAGCATGATAAAGAAGATTCAAAGAGAGTGAGATGCCAGCTCCTTTCATTCAGTCAGTAGCTTCAAACATTTCTGGTATGGAAAAACATGTTTTTCAATGGCAAAAATCAATGAATATTGTAAATGCACAAACAGTAATATCTCCACATTGCAAGGTGCAATTCTGAAATTTTTTGCTTTTTCCTGTTAATCCTAGCATGATAAAGAAGATTCAAAGAGAGTGAGATGCCAGCTCCTTTCATTCAGTCAGTAGCTTCAAACATTTCTGGTATATGAAAAACATGTTTTTCAATGGCAAAAATCAATGAATATTGTAAATGCACAAACAGTAATATCTCCACATTGCAAGGTGCAATTCTGAAATTTTTTGCTTTTTCCTGCTAATCCTAGCATGATAAAGAAGATTCAAAGAGAGTGAGATGCAGCTCCTTTCATTCAGTCAGTAGCTTCAAACATTTCTGGTATATAAACATGTTTTCAATGGCAAAAATCAATGAATATTGTAAATGCACAAACAGTAATATCTCCACATTGCAAGGTGCATTCTGAAATTTTTTGCTTTTTCCTGCTAATCCTAGCATGATAAAGAAGATTCAAAGAGAGTGAGATGCCAGCTCCTTTCATTCAGTCAGTAGCTTCAAACATTTCTGGACGTTTTTCAATGGCAAAAATCAATGAATATTGTAAATGCACAAACAGTAATATCTCCACATTGCAAGGTGCAATTCTGAAATTTTTTGCTTTTTCCTGTTAATCCTAGCATGATAAAGAAGATTCAAAGAGAGTGAGATGCCAGCTCCTTTCATTCAGTCAGTAGCTTCAAACATTTCTGGTATATGAAAAACATGTTTTTCAATGGCAAAAATCAATGAATATTGTAAATGCACAAACAGTAATATCTCCACATTGCAAGGTGCAATTCTGAAATTTTTTGCTTTTTCCTGCTAATCCTAGCATGATAAAGAAGATTCAAAGAGAGTGAGATGCCAGCTCCTTTACATTCAGTCAGTAGCTTCAAACATTTCTGGAATGAAAAACATGTTTTTCAATGGCAAAAATCAATGAATATTGTAATGCACAAACAGTAATATCTCCACATTGCAAGGTGCAATTCTGAAATTTTTTGCTTTTTCCTGCTTATCCTAGCATGATAAAGAAGATTCAAAGAGAGTGAGATGCCAGCTCCTTTCATTCAGTCAGTAGCTTCAAACATTTCTGGTCTTTTTCAATGGCAAAAATCAATGAATATTGTAAATGCACAAACAGTAATATCTCCACATTGCAAGGTGCAATTCTGAAATTTTTCTTTTTCCCTGTTAATCCTAGCATGATAAAGAAGATTCAAAGAGAGTGAGATGCCAGCTCCTTTCATTCAGTCAGTAGCTTCAAACATTTCTGGT
>NW_027371145.1:0-30319 GCF_046119375.1 Phyllobates terribilis | reverse complement strand
GGACATCCACCAGGCGAGCCTCACTAGCTATACTATTAAGGGCGACGCTATCATAAGTCAGCTTGTCTCTGGAACCTCCTCTATCCCGGGGCCTCGTGACAGTGTTGAAGTCCCCTCCAAAGACGACCTGCCGACTCGTAAAAAGGTAGGGCTTGATCCTCGTAAAGAGACACTTCCGGTCCCACTTAGATTGGGGACCATAAATGTTAATGAGCCGAAGCTCCTGTCCCTTCATGAGGACATCTAATATCAGGCACCTCCCCATTTCTAACTCAATAACCCGTCGGCATTCTACTGGTGCGGTAAAAAGGACCGCCACTCCGCTATACGGCTCGGCCGCAAGAGACCAATAGGAGGGCCCGAGTCTCCACTCCCTCTTAGCTATAAACACCTCTGCCATATTTGGCAGCCTGGTCTCTTGCAAAAAGAAAATGTCAGCTTCAACCCGGCTGAGAAAATCAAAGGCCGCAAATCTAGCCATATTTGACTTAATGCTGGCGACATTAATGGAAGCCAGCGTCAACGGAGTGGGTACCGCCATCATTGGTGATTGAGTTAGATCGCTTTCTTCTTCCCACTCCCCTTACCCTCTGCCTCAGAGTAGGAATCCTTCCCCCTCTTTAATGACACAGAGGTGTCCATTCCCACATTTTTCCTTCTTTTCTCGTCCTCGTCTCCGGAATCTGGGCCAGTCCCTCCCCCCAAGGACCCTGCATCCCCAGGAGAAGGAGACTCGGCACCCCCTGTAAGCTCCGCTGAAGCCGGAACCTCACCCTCGGCCTCCTCCTCAGAGGAAGAGATGTTATCAAGGGCTTGGAACCGGTTAGAAAGACCAACCAGAGGGGAGTCAGTTTTACCTTCCTTAGGTACCTTGGTCAGAGCGGGAGAAGATGTTTTATCTCCCTTCTTTCTCTTCTTTTTGGTGCCGAGCTTACGCTTGTGCTCTAGCCACCGCTTATTATCCTCATCCATACTTTCATAATGGGAGGATTCTGAGGCAGAGGCGGTTTCCTCCCTGTGGATCCTCCTGACCTCCTCATCCAACTCATCATCCCTCAGGGCCTCAGCAGCAAGACTGGCATCCAGGACAGGGGCTGCCCCGGTAGTCTGGGGCTCGCCCCGCTCCCTCTCCTGTCTGCGCTTCTCTAGACGCCTTTTTATTGCTTTTCTTCCCTGGCCCCTCGGCTCCCCCACCCCTGCTAGTCCCCTCCCCAGCAGAATCGGCCTCACGGCTTACTCCCACCGGGGTCTCGACTGCATTAGCGAAGGAGCGAGGACAACGGCTGAATGGGTGACCTAACTCACCACACAGGTGGCACCTAATCTCCACACAAGAGGCGGCAAGATGGCCGACACCCCCACACAACGCGCATTTCTGCACGGTGCAGTTTGCACTGAAGTTTGTGGGGTCGCCGCACCTGTGACAGAGCTTCGGTTGCCCCTGGTAGAAGACCAGGATACGATCCCTACCCAGGAAGGCAGATGATGGAATGTGGGCAACTGTACCACCTGAACGCTTAAGTTTTACCATAAACGTCCAGGCCCCTGACCAGATACCAAACTCGTCGCGGTTTTTCTTTGGCATCTCCACCACCTCTCCATACCGACCAAGCCACGTCATGATGTCATAGCAAGAAAGCGATTCGTTACGAGTCATCACGGTCACTTTCTTGATCTGGTTTTGGCGAGACACTGCCTGAACGGCAAAGTCTCGCCAGCCGGGCTCATTTTTTGCCAGCTCATAATTCGCCCAGAAGAGCTCAAGCCCCTCCGGCCGAACAAAGCTGATATCAAACTCAGGCGTGGAATAGGGATGTATCAAGGCGTAGATGTCAATCGCCTTGAAGCCCATCCTCAGCAGGAGCTCCACAACTTTAGACCTTGGAGGACATGCATCACTGCCCCTCCACCGAAGACGGACCACATTCCTACGCACACTGCCTGGCCCGGCTGTTGGGAGGGACCACACTGTATCCCCCCCTTTTTGCTCTCGGAAGGCCCCGAGGCCATGCCTTTCTATCCAGAAGGATAGATCAACCTCTCGACCCTCTACCATTAGTGATCTCTCCCCCTTCTTTAGAGCCTCCAGAAGGTGCCATTGCAACATGCCGTCCCCAAAGCCCGGAGACAAGGAGGATGCCCTATTTGCCCCGGAGGTGACACTGGCATAACTCTGGACAGGTGTTGCCACCCCCGGGGGGGCAACCGGACCAGTGACCACATCAGCCCGAACAGCAACACCATTACCCACCTCCATCTCACCCTCCACCAAACCAGCAACCACACCACTAGACAATGAATTAGTCTCATTCACCCCCACCACCACATTCATTCCTGCTGGACCAGTAACAATGGTGGATGACATTTTGACCTCTGCATCAGGCACAAGGGGCTCAGTCACCTCCATAGAACTGGAGGCGACCTCACCCCCGGTCTTATGTGTGCCCTCCACATCATCGGTCGGTAATTTCCGCTGTTTGGCATTCGGAATAATGTGCCGCTGATCTTTAGATGTTGTTAGGCGCCGCTGATCTTTAGCATCAGGATCTTCCGGACCAGCGACGCCAACACAAAATAGCACTTTCGTGGGAGGACCGGAACGCTCAGCCCCGACAGCCCCCTCACACTGCCGTCGCTTCTCAACTAAGTGATCAGCGGCAACAGCATTCAGAGGCGCCGAGGCTACCGGAGCTGCCCCCGACACCGGGCTGCTCCCCCCTCCCACTGAGGAGCGCACCACAGCATCGTGGCCTGATGGAACGCCTGCCGCCGGGCCGCCCTCACTGTCCAGCCTCTCGGCTGATGCACCTCCTGCTGCGTCCCCACTACTACAAGCAGAGACGGAGCTCTGCGCCTCACTACCGCGCTCTGTAATCTCCCCGCGCCTTTGCACCGGATCCACAGCAGAACCCGGGCTGGGCTGGGCAACGGGGCTTATATAGCGAGCTGAGCCTGCCGCCGACTCAGGGGGTACAGGGAGGGGGGCATATACGTATCTTACCGCCTCCTGCAGCTTTGGCTTGGTCTTCTTTGCCTTTTTCTGGCCCCCAGGTGCCTCTTCTGGTAGATCGTCACCAAGATGGAAGTTTTGGAGGCACACTGGGGACTCCAGGAGCTTAATCTCCGCCATTAGCGCCCCTCCCTGGCCGCTGCTGTCACTGTCCTCCCCAGAGCCGGCAGAACTGCGACCGGATGTCACTGTCGCCTGTCCTGCAGGGAGCTCGCTGCACGTGGCCTGCGGGTGACTTTGCAGGCTGCCAGGTGGGGCTTGCTGCTGGTCAACATCACTCTCATCATCCACCTGGCACTCAGGCTGCAGCCCCATCTGCCTTTGCTCTCTGGTATCAGCCATTTCTCTAAAGCGGTCTTCATTTATTAGTTTTTCTTTGAAATGACCACTCTGCTCCCTGATGTCAGCTTTCCTCAGTTCCAGCAGGTGAATCTCGCTGGTCAGTCGCTTTACCTCGGCCTGGAGTTTAGCCTTGCTCTGTTTGGAGGCCCCCGCAGCTTTGGCGCTTGTGCAGCGCAGCTCCTCCCGGAGCCTCCTGATGAGCTTACTGGCATCTTCATACTCACGGAGGCGGATCATGACCCGGGAGGCATAGGTGGACACAGACTCCCGGGGTCCCTGCAGCGCCCAACCCCCCTCAGGGAGGTCGGCCTCACCTCCGTGAGCACTCCGCTTTCCTCCGGAAGGAGCACCATCATGCACGCCGCTGTCAGGCTTTACCTCCATGCGGGAAGCCTTGCGGCTTCTAGGGGTCTCCACAGTCCTCTGATGTGCAGGCCGGTTGCTGGTTTCTTCTGCCCCCCGCCGGCCTGGTTCGGGAAGCAGAAGCCTGGGGCTTGGCTCCTTCACTCATCCCAGAAACCAGCTCTCCCTCCGGGAAAGAGAGAGAGCAGGTCCCCAGGTGGAGAGGTGTTGGTTCTCAGAGATCAGGAGCTCACAGCAGGATCTGCAGCCACCACACCCGTAATCAGCACACTGACTAGCAGCTGATCAGAGCTGCACCCAGTATGCTGCTGGTGGAGTCACTGTGTACATGCATTACATTACTGATCCTGAGTTACATCCTGTATTATACTCCAGAGCTGCACTCACTATTATGCTGGTGCAGTCACTATGTACATACATTACATTACTGATCCTGAGTTATATCCTGTATTATACCCCAGAGCTGCACTCACTATTCTGCTGGTGCAGTCACTGTGTACATACATTACATTACTGATCCTGAGTTACATCCTGCATTATACCCCAGAGCTGCACTCACTATTCTGCTGGTGCATTCACTGTGTACATACATTACATTACTGATCCTCAGTTACATCCTGTATTATACCCCAGAGCTGCACTCACTATTCTGCTGGTGCAGTCACTGTGTACATACATTACATTACTGATCCTGAGTTACCTCCTGTATTATACCCCAGAGCTGAACTCACTATTCTGCTGGTGCAGTCACTGTGAACATACATTACATTACTGATCCTGAGTTACATCTTGTATTATACCCCAGAGCTGCACTCACTATTCTGCTGGTGCAGTCACTGTGTACATACATTACATTACTGATCCTGTACTGATCCTGAGTTACATCCTGTATTATACTCCAGAGCTGCACTCACTATTCTGCTGGTGCAGTCACTGTGTACATACATTACATTACTGATCCTGTACTGATCCTGAGTTACATCCTGTATTATACCCCAGAGCTGCACTCACTATTCTGCTGGTGCAGTCACTGTGTACATACATTACATTACTGATCCTGTACTGATCCTGAGTTACATCCTGTATTATACTCCAGAGCTGCACTCACTATTCTGCTGGTGCAGTCACTGTGTACATACATTACATTACTGATCCTGTCCTGATCCTGAGTTACATCCTGTATTATACTCCAGAGCTGCACTCACTATTCTGCTGGTGCAGTCACTGTGAACATACATTACATTACTGATCCTGTACTGATCCTGAGTTACATCCTGTATTATACTCCAGAGCTGCACTCACTATTCTGCTGGTGCAGTCACTGTGTACATACATTACATTACTGATCCTGAGTAACATCCTGTATTATACTCCAGAGCTGCACTCACTATTCTGCTGGTGCAGTCACTGTGTACATACATTACATTACTGATCCTGAGTTACATCCTGTATTATACTCCAGAGCTGCACTCACTATTCTGCTGGTGCAGTCACTGTGTACATACATTACATTACTGATCCTGAGTTACATCCTGTATTATACTCCAGAGCTGCACTCACTATTCTGTTGGTGCAGTCACTGTGTACCTACATTACATTACTGATCCTGAGTTACATCCTGTATTATACTCCAGAGCTGCACTCACTATTCTGTTGGTGCAGTCACTGTGTACATACATTACATTACTGATCCTGAGTTACATCCTGTATTATACTCCAGAGCTGCACTCACTATTCTGCTGGTGCAGTCACTGTGTACATACATTACATTACTGATCCTGAGTTACATCCTGTATTATACTCCAGAGCTGCACTCACTATTCTGCTGGTGCAGTCACTGTGTACATACATTACTTTACTGATCCTGAGTTACATCCTGTATTATACTCCAGAGCTGCACTCACTATTCTGCTACTTTTTACTGTCATAAAGAAACTGTATCACTTGTGTGAAGCTATTTCCGCTCTTCTAATGTGTGTGGATATAACATGTAGAACGCCTCCTTTAGAAATCCTCCTCTGCCCTTGTCTGTACTTGTGTATTTGTGGGGGTCTCCATCACGGACCAGTCCTGAGTTTCCCCCATGTAGTCGCCATCGCGCTGCAGAATTCATCCTCTGCTCTCACTGTAAATCTTGATGTTAAATAAATAATAATATCTCATTATTGCAGAAGTTCCTTTTAAAACCAGTGGTGCAATTTTCATTGTCCCCCACTAGGGGGCCATCACTGCTTGTATCACCAAGGGAAAATTCCAAACTGAAAAGTTGTAGATGAAGGAAAGTGTAACAGGCTTAGTTAGATACAGAGGTCAAAAAGCAGTATCACATGTGATAGGATTAGATACACAGCTCAGCAGACAGTATCACACAGGAGAGGATTAGATACACGGCTCAGCAGACAGTATCACACAGGAGAGGATTAGATACACGGCTCAGCAGACGGTATCACACAGGAGAGGATTAGATACACAGCTCAGCAGACAGTATCACACAGGATAGGATTAGATACACTGTTCAGCAGACAGTATCACACAGGAGAGGATTAGATACACAGCTCAGCAGACAGTATCACACAGGATAGGATTAGATACACGGCTCAGCAGGCAGTATCACACAGGAGAGGATTAGATACACGGCTCAGCAGACAGTATCACACAGGATAGGATTAGATACACGGCTCAGCAGACAGTATCACACAGGATAAGATTAGATACACGGCTCAGCAGACAGTATCACACAGGATAGGATTAGATACATGGCTCAGCAGGCAGTATCACACAGGAGAGGATTAGATACACGGCTCAGCAGGCAGTATCACACAGGATAGGATTAGATACACGGCTCAGCAGGCAGTATCACACAGGAGAGGATTAGATACACGGCTCAGCAGAGAGTATCACACAGGATAGGATTAGATACACAGCTCAGTAGACATTATCACACAGGATAGGATTAGATACACAGCTCAGTAGACAGTATCACACAGGATAGGATTAGATACACGGCTCAGCAGAGAGTATCACACAGGTTAGGATTAGATACACAGCTCAGCAGACAGTATCACATCTGGTAGGATTAGATACACGGCTCAGCAGACAGTATCACACAGGAGAGGATTAGATACACGGCTCAGCAGACAGTATCACACAGGAGAGGATTAGATACACGGCTCAGCAGACAGTATCACACAGGATAGGATTAGATACACAGCTCAGCAGACAGTATCACACAGGATAGGATTAGATACACGGCTCAGCAGACAGTATCACACAGGAGAGGATTAGATACACGGCTCAGCAGACAGTATCACACAGGAGAGGATTAGATACACGGCTCAGCAGACAGTATCACACAGGAGAGGATTAGATACACGGCTCAGCAGACAGTATCACACAGGAGAGGATTAGATACACGGCTCAGCAGACAGTATCACACAGGATAGGATTAGATACACGGCTCAGCAGGCAGTATCACACAGGATAGGATTAGATACACGGCTCAGCAGACAGTATCACACAGGAGAGGATTAGATACACAGCTCAGCAGACAGTATCACACAGGATAGGATTAGATACACAGCTCAGCAGACAGTATCACACAGGATAGGATTAGATACATGGCTCAGCAGACAGTATCACACAGGAGAGGATTAGATACACGGCTCAGCAGACAGTATCACACAGGATAGGATTAGATACACAGCTCAGCAGACAGTATCACACAGGAGAGGATTAGATACACAGCTCAGCAGACAGTATCACACAGGATAGGATTAGATACACAACTCAGCAGACAGTATCACACAGGAGAGGATTAGATACACAGCTCAGCAGACAGTATCACACAGGAGAGGATTAGATACACGGCTCAGCAGACAGTATCACACAGGATAGGATTAGATACACGGCTCAGCAGACAGTATCACACAGGATAGGATTAGATACACAGCTCAGCAGACAGTATCACACAGGATAGGATTAGATACACTGCTCAGCAGACAGTATCACACAGGATAGGATTAGATACACAGCTCAGCAGACAGTATCACACAGGATAGGATTAGATACACGGCTCAGCAGACAGTATCACACAGGAGAGGATTAGATACACGGCTCAGCAGACAGTATCACACAGGATAGGATTAGATACATGGCTCAGCAGGCAGTATCACACAGGAGAGGATTAGATACACGGCTCAGCAGACAGTATCACACAGGATGGGATTAGATACACGGCTCAGCAGACAGTATCACACAGGATAGGATTAGATACACGGCTCAGCAGGCAGTATCACACAGGATAGGATTAGATACACGGCTCAGCAGACAGTATCACACAGGATAGGATTAGATACACAGCTCAGCAGACAGTATCACACAGGATAGGATTAGATACACGGCTCAGCAGACAGTATCACACAGGATAGGATTAGATACACAGCTCAGCAGACAGTATCACACAGGATAGGATTAGATACACGGCTCAGCAGACAGTATCACACAGGAGAGGATTAGATACACTGCTCAGCAGACAGTATCACACAGGATAGGATTAGATACACGGCTCAGCAGACAGTATCACACAGGATAGGATTAGATACACGGCTCAGCAGACAGTATCACACAGGAGAGGATTAGATACACAGCTCAGCAGACAGTATCACACAGGAGAGGATTAGATACACGGCTCAGCAGACAGTATCACACAGGATAGGATTAGATACACGACTCAGCAGACAGTATCACACAGGGTAGGATTAGATACACGGCTCAGCAGACAGTATCACACAGGGTAGGATTAGATACACGGCTCAGCAGACAGAATCACACAGGATAGGATTAGATACACGGCTCAGCAGACAGTATCACACAGGAGAGGATTAGATACACGGCTCAGCAGACAGTATCACACAGGAGAGGATTAGATACACGGCTCAGCAGACAGTATCACACAGGAGAGGATTAGATACACGGCTCAGCAGACAGTATCACACAGGATAGGATTAGATACACGGCTCAGCAGACAGTATCACACAGGATAGGATTAGATACACGGCTCAGCAGACAGTATCACACAGGATAGGATTAGATACACGGCTCAGCAGACAGTATCACACAGGATAGGATTAGATACACGGCTCAGCAGACAGTATCACACAGGAGAGGATTAGATACACGGCTCAGTAGACAGTATCACACAGGATAGGATTAGATACACAGCTCAGCAGACAGTATCACACAGGAGAGGATTAGATACACGGCTCAGCAGACAGTATCACACAGTATAGGATTAGATACACGGCTCAGCAGACAGTATCACACAGGACAGGATTAGATACACGGCTCAGCAGACAGTATCACACAGGAGAGGATTAGATACACGGCTCAGCAGACAGTATCACACAGGATAGAATTAGATACACGGCTCAGCAGACAGTATCACACAGGATAGGATTAGATACACGGCTCAGCAGACAGTATCACACAGGAGAGGATTAGATACACGGCTCAGCAGACAGTATCACACAGGAGAGGATTAGATACACGGCTCAGCAGACAGTATCACACAGGAGAGGATTAGATACACGGCTCAGCAGACAGTATCACACAGGATAGGATTAGATACACAGCTCAGCAGACAGTATCACACAGGAGAGGATTAGATACACGGCTCAGCAGACAGTATCACACAGGAGAGGATTAGATACACGGCTCAGCAGACAGTATCACACAGGAGAGGATTAGATACACGGCTCAGCAGACAGTATCACACAGGATAGGATTAGATACACGGCTCAGCAGACAGTATCACACAGGAGAGGATTAGATACACGGCTCAGCAGACAGTATCACACAGGACAGGATTAGATACACGGCTCAGCAGACAGTATCACACAGGAGAGGATTAGATACACGGCTCAGCAGACAGTATCACACAGGATAGAATTAGATACACGGCTCAGCAGACAGTATCACACAGGACAGGATTAGATACACGGCTCAGCAGACAGTATCACACAGGATAGGATTAGATACACGGCTCAGCAGACGGTATCACACAGGATAGGATTAGATACAGCTCAGCAGACAGTATCACACAGGAGAGGATTAGATACACGGCTCAGCAGACAGTATCACACAGGAGAGGATTAGATACACGGCTCAGCAGACGGTATCACACAGGATAGGATTAGATACACGGCTCAGCAGACAGTATCACACAGGATAGGATTAGATACACGGCTCAGCAGACAGTATCACACAGGAGAGGATTAGATACACGGCTCAGTAGACAGTATCACACAGGATAGGATTAGATACACAGCTCAGCAGACAGTATCACACAGGATAGGATTAGATACACGGCTCAGCAGACAGTATCACACAGGAGAGGATTAGATACACAGCTCAGCAGACAGTATCACACAGTATAGGATTAGATACACGGCTCAGCAGACAGTATCACACAGGACAGGATTAGATACACGGCTCAGCAGACAGTATCACACAGTATAGGATTAGATACACGGCTCAGCAGACAGTATCACACAGGACAGGATTAGATACGCGGCTCAGCAGACAGTATCACACAGGATAGAATTAGATACACGGCTCAGCAGACAGTATCACACAGGACAGGATTAGATACGCGGCTCAGCAGACAGTATCACACAGGATAGAATTAGATACACGGCTCAGCAGACAGTATCACACAGGACAGGATTAGATACGCGGCTCAGCAGACAGTATCACACAGGATAGGATTAGATACACGGCTCAGCAGACAGTATCACACAGGAGAGGGATTAGATACACAGCTCAGCAGACAGTATCACACAGGAGAGGATTAGATACACGGCTCAGCAGTCAGTATCACACAGGATAGGATTAGATACACGGCTCAGCAGACAGTATCACACAGGAGAGGATTAGATACACGGCTCAGCAGACAAGTATCACACAGGATAGGATTAGATACACGGCTCAGCAGACAGTATCACACAGGATAGGATTAGATACATGGCTCAGCAGACGGTATCACACAGGAGAGGATTAGATACACGGCTCAGCAGATAGTATCACACAGGAGAGGATTAGATACACGGCTCAGCAGACAGTATCACACAGGATAGGATTAGATACACGCTCAACAGACAGTATCACACAGGAGAGGATTAGATACACGGCTCAGCAGACAGTATCACACAGGAGAGGATTAGATACATGGCTCAGCAGACAGTATCACACAGGAGAGGATTAGATACACGGCTCAGCAGACAGTATCACACAGGATAGGATTAGATACACGGCTCAGCAGACAGTATCACACAGGGTAGGATTAGATACACGGCTCAGCAGACAGTATCACACAGGATAGGATTAGATACACAGCTCAGCAGACAGTATCACACAGGATAGGATTAGATACACGGCTCAGCAGACAGTATCACACAGGAGAGGATTAGATACATGGCTCAGCAGACAGTATCACACAGGAGAGGATTAGATACACGGCTCAGCAGACAGTATCACACAGGATAGGATTAGATACACAGCTCAGCAGACAGTATCACACAGGATAGGATTAGATACACAGCTCAGCAGACAGTATCACACAGGATAGGATTAGATACACGGCTCAGCAGACAGTATCACACAGGAGAGGATTAGATACACGGCTCAGCAGACAGTATCACACAGGGTAGGATTAGATACACGGCTCAGCAGACAGTATCACACAGGGTAGGATTAGATACACGGCTCAGCAGACAGTATCACACAGGAGAGGATTAGATACACAGCTCAGCAGACAGTATCACACAGGATAGGATTAGATACACGGCTCAGCAGACAGTATCATACAGGATAGGATTAGATACACGGCTCAGCAGACAGTATCACACAGGAGAGGATTAGATACACAGCTCAGCAGACAGTTTCACACAGGGTAGGATTAGATACACGGCTCAGCAGACAGTATCACACAGGATAGGATTAGATACACGGCTCAGCAGACAGTATCACACAGGAGAGGATTAGATACACAGCTCAGCAGACAGCATCACACAGGATAGGATTAGATACACGGCTCAGCAGACAGTATCACACAGGAGAGGATTAGATACACGGCTCAGCAGACAGTATCACACAGGATAGGATTAGATACACGGCTCAGCAGACAGTATCACACAGGATAGGATTAGATACACGGCTCAGCAGACAGTATCACACAGGATAGGATTAGATACACGGTTCAGCAGACAGTATCACACAGGATAGGATTAGATACACGGCTCAGCAGACAGCATCACACAGGCTAGGATTAGATACACGGCTCAGCAGACAGTATCACACAGGGTAGGATTAGATACACAGCTCAGCAGACAGTATCACACAGGATAGGATTAGATACACGGCTCAGCAGACAGTATCACACAGGGTAGGATTAGATACACGCCCACACACAGGGTAGGATAGATACACGGCCAGATACAAGGCTCAGCAGACAGTATCACACAGGGTAGGATTAGATACACGGCTCAGCAGACAGTATCACACAGGATAGGATTAGATACACGGCTCAGCAGACAGTATCACACAGGAGAGGATTAGATACACAGCTCAGCAGACAGCATCACACAGGATAGGATTAGATACACGGCTCAGCAGACAGTATCACACAGGGTAGGATTAGATACACGGCTCAGCAGACAGTATCACACAGGATAGGATTAGATACACGGTTCAGCAGACAGTATCACACAGGGTAGGGATTAGATACATGGCTCAGCAGACAGTATCACACAGGATAGGATTAGATACACGGCTCAGCAGACAGTATCACACAGGATAGGATTAGAGACACAGCTCAGCAGACAGTATCACACAGGGTAGGATTAGATACACGGCTCAGCAGACAGTATCACACAGGATAGGATTAGATACACGGCTCAGCAGACAGTATCACACAGGAGAGGATTAGATACACGGCTCAGCAGACAGTATCACACAGGAGAGGATTAGATACACGGCTCAGCAGACAGTATCACACAGGATAGGATTAGATACACGGCTCAGCAGACAGTATCACACAGGAGAGGATTAGATACACGGCTCAGCAGACAGTATCACACAGGATAGGATTAGATACACGGTTCAGCAGACAGTATCACACAGGGTAGGATTAGATACATGGCTCAGCAGACAGTATCACACAGGATAGGATTAGATACACGGCTCAGCAGACAGTATCACACAGGATAGGATTAGATACACGGCTCAGCAGACAGTATCACACAGGGTAGGATTAGATACATGGCTCAGCAGACAGTATCACACAGGATAGGATTAGATACACGGCTCAGCAGACAGTATCACACAGGATAGGATTAGATACACGGCTCAGCACACAGTATCACACAGGAGAGGATTAGATACACGGCTCAGCAGACAGTATCACACAGGATAGGATTAGATACACGGCTCAGCAGACAGTATCACACAGGGTAGGATTAGATACACGGCTCAGCAGACAGTATCACACAGGAGAGGATTAGATACACAGCTCAGCAGACAGCATCACACAGGATAGGATTAGATACACGGCTCAGCAGACAGTATCACACAGGGTAGGATTAGATACACGGCTCAGCAGACAGTATCACACAGGATAGGATTAGATACACGGCTCAGCAGACAGTATCACACAGGAGAGGATTAGATACACAGCTCAGCAGACAGCATCACACAGGATAGGATTAGATACACGGCTCAGCAGACAGTATCACACAGGGTAGGATTAGATACACGGCTCAGCAGACAGTATCACACAGGATAGGATTAGATACACGGTTCAGCAGACAGTATCACACAGGGTAGGATTAGATACATGGCTCAGCAGACAGTATCACACAGGAGAGGATTAGATACACGGCTCAGCAGACAGTATCACACAGGATAGGATTAGATACACGGCTCAGCAGACAGTATCACACAGGATAGGATTAGATACACGGCTCAGCAGACAGTATCACACAGGATAGGATTAGATACACGGCTCAGCAGACAGTATCACACAGGATAGGATTAGATACATGGCTCAGCAGTCAGTATCACACAGGATAGGATTAGAGACACAGCTCAGCAGACAGTATCACACAGGGTAGGATTAGATACACGGCTCAGCAGACAGTATCACACAGGATAGGATTAGATACACGGCTCAGCAGACAGTATCACACAGGAGAGGATTAGATACACGGCTCAGCAGACAGTATCACACAGGGTAGGATTAGATACACGGCTCAGCAGACAGTATCACACAGGATAGGATTAGATACACAGCTCAGCAGACAGTACCACACAGGATAGGATTAGATACACGGCTCAGCAGACAGTATCACACAGGATAGGATTAGATACATGGCTCAGCAGACAGTATCACACAGGATAGGATTAGATACACGGCTCAGCAGACAGTATCACACAGGATAGGATTAGATACACGGCTCAGCAGACAGTATCACACAGGATAGGATTAGATACACGGCTCAGCAGACAGTATCACACAGGAGAGGATTAGATACACGGCTCAGCAGACAGTATCACACCTGGTATGATTAGATACACGGCTCAGCAGACAGTATCACACAGGAGAGGGTTAGATACACGGCTCAGCAGATAGTATCACACAGGAGAGGATTAGATACACGGCTCAGCAGATAGTATCACACAGGAGAGGATTAGATACACGGCTCAGCAGACAGTATCACACAGGATAGGATTAGATACACGGCTCAGCAGACAGTATCACACAGGAGAGGATTAGATACACGGCTCAGCAGACAGTATCACACAGGAGAGGATTAGATACACGGCTCAGCAGACAGCATCACACCTGGTAGGATTAGATACACGGCTCAGCAGACGGTATCACACCTGGTAGGATTAGATACATGGGTCACTGTCTCTTAAAGCCTTTGCTTCCAGCTGATTAAAGCTTCTGACTATTTGGATCCACTATGGAGCAGTCCTAACCCATGGGGATGAAGTCATCATCCTCCCAGCTGCTGCTGCACCTCTTTAAGAATAGAAAAGAAGTTTTTTTTTTGTCAATAATTGCAAACATCTACTTATCGATTCTTTCTCAACAAGGGCAATATGCCACACCGCAGCTGCAGCAGAACTTCTTTGCGCAAATAACAGCCAATCTTTACAAATTGACATGACGACTCCACCTTTTCTATACAAAGCTGCTGAAGAACCTCTTTAAAGGAAGAGAGAGCTTCCTAGCAGTCACTATTGAGTGTTGAGTCCAGCGCGCGTCCTTTAGAAGCCGATTATATGAAAAAAATGGTCACGTCGTCGCTAATGTATATGCAAGTAAAATAACGGAGGGAGACGAGAGGGGCTGACAGCTGTCACACAAGACACCAGGTTCTACCCCCTGCCGCTGCGGCCGCCGCACTCGCTGCGCATTGTTAATAATACGGATCTCACAAAGTTCCTTTGAAAAGTCATTAAGGTTCAGTCCGTCGACTAAAGGCAGCGAGGTCCTTTCATGTCTCGGAGCCTCTGCCGCTCCTTTGTCTGCAGAGCTTTCTGATCCGTCTTCTCTCGGCTCCTGTTTCTTTTTCGACATCTTTGAAACAAGAACTCTTATCCCAATAAAGACACTAGAAGCAGGGGCCAAAACGCGTCAGCGCCACCGGGGCCTGGAGCTGAAGACTACACCCCCTCAGGTGGTCAGAACAGTCCTAAGTCTCTTAGGACAACCAGGATTTCCGAATCCTCCTTGAGTTGTAGCTGAAGACCGAAACGCGTTACAAGAAACAAGGCGTGAAATCATTTAGTGGCTAAATGTATCATGAAAAGAACTAAAACGGATAAAGCCTTAAAGGGATTTCATATCAATGGGAAATTGCTAATGATGATGTGACCTACGGGAGATTGCACGGAGATCAAAAACACTGATGTCAGCCGGGGGAACAGTTGGTTAAAGATGCCAATTTGCTCGCCCGGTTAACGAGCATCTGTCATCTAGGAGGACACGGGCGATCTACCGGATAAACAAATATTCAGTTCTTTACCAGAAAGCCAATCTGTGAAGGCTACTTACAACTGTGGTCTTCAGTGACAAATGTCATGGCCCACCTGGTGAGGTGGGGTCCCGAAACCATAAGTCAGGGTGAACAGCACGGACCACAGGCATTGATGCAGCAGAAATGAAAAGGCTGGTCGGGACTTGGAGCAGTAAGGATCAGTAGAGATGGATTTTCTGGAGGGCATGAGGATCAGCTGAGCAGGAAATCTCAGACAGGCACCTTAAGATAGCAGAACCAAGACGGCAGAAAACACCTTGCACCTGCAGAGCAAAGTGTGTAGTCATTTTCCTTGGAACAGCAGAGATTAATGTGTGGACAGCACCTTGGAAGAGCAGAACTGTGAAGACCGTTGTAGGGACACGGGGTCAGTGGGTGCTCTCGTCCGCTGGCCCAGCCGCCTTTAGAAAGACAACGTGGACCAGGGCTCATCCCCAACTGAACGCCCGAACTCCTCAACCGTGGGCGGAACACTACTCAGACAACACAGGGTGAGGAAATCACAATATTAAGGCTTTATTGGATCCCCAACAACTAACAGCATATAACACATAACCAGCACAGCACAAATTGTAACAGGCAACAGAGTCTCACCCTTCCGCTGGCTCACCAGGGTTTTAAATTCTTTGTATCTCAGATCGATCTTCCAGGACTATTTACTCCAAACCAGTGGTCCCCTTCTTTTGGCAGGCTCCCGCCCAGAAAAAAATAATGCCGAAGTTTGGAACTGAGACAGCACGGAAAAGTCTGTAACCAGGTGACCGAAATGTGCCAACCTGGGTTGCGTCCTAGGCGGTCATTGTTCTCCCATTCGAATCCGAAGATCCTAAATTAGCTGCCTGTCTTCAAGCTAGTGCACCTGCAGTCGGGACCGACATCCCTAGGCTGAGGGCAGTAGACAAAAATCTCATGGTCAACTGTACAGTCCTCCTGATATACCCTCAGCCCTCATTGCAGGATACCGGGGACTTCACGATTGGTGGAATAAGACTGTCTTTTCATTGGCTGGATCTCAAGTCCCATATAACCATTCTTTGGTCGTATTGCAGTCCAGGCAAGGGAGAGCCACATACTGATTGATATAGTCCTACAATGGAATGCTAGTAGGAGACATTCGGTTTGCAAGTTATGACATTAGAACAATGGTGGCTGAGGCAATTTACATAGAGTCAACAATCCACATGGTAATACAATGGCATTCTAACAGGATTAAATTCCTCTGACCTTACAGAAGAGAGATAATTGCATTACCTATGTTAACATCACCAACATCAACAAGACTCTAGAAACAATGGGTATACAAAATAGTGTCCAACTAGATTGTAAGAACTTAACCCATGAGTGGCATATTACGAGTTCGCCACAAAATACCAAATTGTCCGGATAAATAAGAAATCATCCTATGTTGTATATAAAAGGGGTCCATTTCGTCACATTCCTCCCCCTTCTTATTTAGCCAGACATGATAGGCTTCCGATCATCCTTCTCAACCTGTCGGGACAGTCCATCCACATTTCCATGGTTCTTGCCCTGTTTATGTGAGATGGAGAAATTGTAGGATTGTAACGCCAGACTCCACCTAAGCAATCGCTCGTTGTCCCCAGCAGTGCGGTTTAGCCAACTCAATGGATTGTGGTCAGTGAGGACTGTAAATTCATTGCCATAGAGGTAGGGCTGCAATTTTTTTAGGGCCCAGACTATGGCCAGGCATTCCTTTTCTATGGTGGCATAGGCCCTCTCTCGGTCCAACAGTTTCCGGGAGAGATACGCTATCGGATGTTCCTCGCCGTCAGCCACCACTTGGCTAAGTACCGCTCCTAGTCCTGTGTCTGATGCATCTGTTTCATAGAATCATAGAATCGTAGAGTTGGAAGGGACCTCCTGGGTCATCTGGTCCAACCCCCTGCTCAAAGCAGGATTCACTAGATCATCTCAGACAGATGTCTGTCCAGCCTCTGTTTGAAGACGTCCATTGAAGGGGAACTCACCACCTCTCGTGGCAGCCTGTTCCACTCATTAATCACCCTAACTGTCAAAAAGTTTTTTCTAATATCTAATCTGTTTGGACAATGAACCTACGTCGGAAGTCAGGCGCAGTCAGAACCGGGTTCTGGGCTAGCCGGTCTTTCAACTGGAGGAACGCAGCTTTACATTCTGGGGTCCAGATAAGATTGCGGGCATATTTTTTGGTTGTGAGGTTGGTGAGCGGTTTTGCTACGGTGCTGTAATTGGGGATAAATTTTCTATAATAGTTTGCGGTGCCCAAAAACGCGCTGACCTGTTTTTGGTTGACTGGGCGTGGCCACTGGGTAATTGCTTCTACTTTTGCTAGTTCTGGACGAATGCACCCACTTCCCACCCGATGTCCCAGGTATAACACCTTGGCCATCCCCATTTGGCATTTGTCAGGTCGGATGGTGAGCTGGGCTTTGGCTACCCTTTGCAGCACCTGGGACACGTGCTGAAGATGCTCTTCCGAGGTGTCGCTGAAGATAGCGATGTCATCCAAATAGGCCTGGGCATACCCCTGACATCCCTCTAGTAAATGGTCCACCATCCTTTGGAAGGTAGCCGGGGCATTCTTCATCCCAAAAGGCATGCTGGTGAACTCATATAGGCCAAAAGGGGTCATGAAAGCTGATTTCTCTTGAGCCTCTCTTGTGAGTGGGATCTGCCAGTATCCGTTGCTCAGATCGAGGGTGGATATAAACCGAGATCCCCCCAACCGATCTAGTAGTTCATCCACCCAGGGCATGGGGTAGGCATCCGTAACTGTGATCTCATTGAGCCGTCTATAGTCCACACAGAAACAAGTACTCTTGTGCTTTTTTGGCACCAGTACAACACTGGAAGCCCATGGGCTTTGGGAGGGGACAATGACTCCCATGTTTAACATGTCATCCACCTCGGCCTTCATCATTGCCAACACCGGTGGTGTCACTCGGTAGGCGGGTTGGCGTAGTGGAGTGTATACCCCTGTGTTGACATGATGCCGGACCAGAGGTGTTCGACCGGGCAAGCTCGTGAACAGGGATTCATATGGGCTGAGTACGTCTGATAACTGTTGCTTCTGTGATGGACACAGCTGTTCCCCCAGTGATACATCTTTTACCCCCATGTCCCTTTTGAAGTCCACTAATAGGTCTGGGATCTGGTCTATATCAGGGTCATCTAAATCGGGACAACAAACTGCTAAGTTGGTGACCTCTCTTTCCTCATAAGCTTTTAGCCTGTTAACATGGTAGGTACGCTCACGAACCCCTGCTCGGTCCAAGGCCACGGTGTAGTCAGTATTGCCACATTTCCTGGTAATGGTAAATGGACCCGCCCACATGGCTTGCAGCTTGTTTTTTTGTACCGGTACGCGTACTAGGACCTTCTGTCCACAGGCAAATTCTCGGAGTCGGGCAGCGCGGTCATAACATCATTTTTGCCTTTCCTGAGCCACTTCTAAGTTCCCGTAGGCTAATGCCATGAGGTGCCTCATCCTTTCCCTAAATTTTTGAACATAATCTAGGATGGGAACCTCTTCTGTGGGGAAGGTGCCCTCCCAACTTTCTTGTACCAGCTCTAATGTCCCCCGTACTTTTCGGCCGTACAGCAATTCGAAGGGGGAGAACCCGGTAGAGTCCTGCGGCACCTCCCGGTAAGCAAAAAGGAGCTGCTGCAGGTTTTTTTCCCAGTCCCCTCCCTCGGCCTCTACATAACGGCTAATGAGCTGTTTCAGGGTTCCACTGAAGCGCTCACACAATCCATTTGTTTCAGGATGGTAGGGGATTGTGCGCATGGGGCAGACTCCATGTTTCTCCCAGAGGGTCTGAATCAGTTCGCTTTGGAACTGTGGCCCCTGGTCAGTTAATACTACCTGTGGACACCCTACTCGGCTAAAGATGTCCAGTAAAGCTTGAACCACATGTTCTGCATCTATGGAAGCCAAGGCAGTGGCTTCTGGGTAGCGAGTGGCAAAGTCTACCAGGGGGAGGATGAATCTTTTCCCGCTGCGGCTGGGGATGGCTAAGGGGCCTACTAAATCAATGGCAACTCTCTGGAACGGCTCCCCTATCAAAGGCATGGGTTGGAGTGGGGCCCGACATGGGGCTCCGCCCATACGTTGACACACTGGACAAGAGGCACTGTAGTTCTTCACTTCTTGAGTGACCCTTGGCCAAAAAAAACTACGCAACAGGCGGGCCCTGGTCTTATTGGTCCCCATGTGCCCAGCTGTGGGAACATCATGAGCTAAGCGCAGTAGTTGGGGTCGGTATTGCTGGGGTACCACAAGCTGATGTACACGGGTCCAAGGTCTTTCTGGGCAGGATGCAGGCTTTTCCCGATATAAAAGGCCTCTTTCCCATCTATACACCTCCCCCTGATTTCCTCCCCCAGGTTGGGCAGCCGCACTACGGATACTCTCTAGGGTGTGGTCTGTCAGTTGGGCTTCCCTGAACTCCTTAAGATCTATCTCCCCCCAGTCAATGGCCACAGTTTGGTTTGATGTACTCACATTTGTTGGCTCAGAAGAGGAGGCTGAAGACGGCGGGGGTGGGTTATCCTCAGATGGGTTGGTAGAAAGATCTGCACACGGTTAATTCTTGGCTTGGCTGCGGGTGATGGCGGTGACGAAATGGCTGGATAATCCTTGTCCTAGGTCGTTTCCCAAAAGGACAGGGGTTGGGAGGCCGACCATGAGCCCCACTTCAACCTCTTCCTGGTCAGTTCCCCAGTCCAACTGCACTCGTGCCAGAGGGATGTTTGATCGCTGGCCCACAGCCACGGAGATGGTAACTTGGTGGCCTGGTAAATGATGTTCGGCGGGAACAATATCTGGGCTAACCAGGGTGATTGAGGATCCAGTGTCTTGAAGTCGCTGAGCCGGTATTCCACCAACCTTGACCGTCTGTATGTGGCGATTGAGGTTGGCTGGGGTACGGTGTCCGGCCTGCCGTAAGGTGTGGATCGGGTAAATCACTTCCTCAGCTGCTGGTGTTTCGTGGGGGTAGTATCCTCCAGGCCTCGCTGGTTCATCTCTGCATATGTTGACTGTTTGAGCTGGCAGACGGGCTCCAGGCATGGGGCCCCGGTTTTGAAGACACACTTTGGCCATGTGTCCAAGGTGCCCACACGTGTAACAGTGTCGTGGGTTAGGCAAATCACGGGCCCTGTTGGTAAGCCTTTGCCCTGTTGGGGCTTCTGTGGCATAGGGAGTTAGTCCAACACGGGAGTCTGGAGGTCGCTGGGATCCATGGTTGAGAAACCTCCTGGGATCAGTGGGTCTATTGGGTCTCCAGCTGGGTCGGTTGGCTGTAAATTCGTCAGCCAATCGGGCTGCTTGCTCGGGGGTGTCGGGCTTCCGGTCCGCCACCCATTCTCGTACTTCCGGGTCCATCTTTTCCATAAGCTGTTCGAGTACTATCATGTCCGGGTGGGCAGCAGCAGAGTGGGTAGTCCGACCATCAAGCCAGCGGTTACAGTGTCATCGGAGCTGACTGCCCAATTCGACGTAGGAGACACCCTGGCGAGCCATAGTCCGGAACTTAATGCGATATCTCTCAGGGGTTATGGCAAAAAGGGTCAACAGATTGTCCTTAATAATTCCATAGTCCAAGCAATCCTGAGGCCCAAGTGATCGGACAGCCTCCTGGGCCCGACCAGGCAAACTTGTCCACAGGTATCTGGGCCACTCAGCTGTGGGCACCCTGTGCATACTCATCATCACCTCAAAGTTTTGCAAGTGTTCATCAATCTCCGTGCTGGATTTATTCATCACTGGTACGTCACTGTAGCGAAGATTAATTCCTTGGTGGCGGTCTATTGTGGAGGTGGGCGCTGGTGGTAAGGAAATTGGAGCTCCAAACACTGCTTGTAAAACACCAGCCCTTTCTTCTCTTGAAGCTTCAGGCCCCAAGGCAGCCAACCATTCCTTGGCTTGTTCTGCTGGGGATTGGGTGGTTTCCAGATTGTCACGAGACCCAGGATGAGACACATGGTGGACATCCTCGGGTACAACGTCAACGGGGTCCTCATCGTCCTCCACCTCATTCTGGATCTCCCAATCGACCAATTTCTGGATCAAAACCGCCCGAGTGTCAGCGCTCCTGTATTCAACATTTCGTCTCTGGTACATATCCTGTAGCATCCATTTACTGCTGCGGTCATATCTTCTCTCCGGCCCTTGTCCCATGGCTGAGCTGGTGGGGTTGGACATGGCAGTGTCCGAAACCTGAATGTCTCACCTGTGGCTTGCTGGGTATGCTTATATGCCTCCACGGTTGTTGAGCCCCTGGACGGTTTCCACAAACACCAGTCCCCTGTAGCTCTCCTGGATAAACCAGGCTGAGTAGTGTCCCACCGCTGCCATCAATTGCAGGGACACGGGGTCAGAGGGTGCTCTTGTCCGCTGGCCCAGCCGCCTTTAGAAAGACAACGTGGACCAGGGCTCATCCCCAACTGAACGCCCGAACTCCTCAACCGTGGGCGGAACACTACTCAGACAACACAGGGTGAGGGAATCACAATATTAAGGCTTTATTGGATCCCCAACAACTAACAGCATATAACACATAACCAGCACAGCACAAATTGTAACAGGCAACAGAGTCTCACCCTTCCGCTGGCTCACCAGGGTTTTAAATTCTTCGTATCTCAGATCTTCCAGGACTATTTACTCCAAGCCAGTGGTTCCCTTCTTTTGGCAAGCACCAACCCAGAAAGAAATAATGCTGGAGTTTGGAACTGAGACAGCACGGCAAAGTCTGTAACCAGGTGACCGAAATGGGTTGCGTCCTAGGCGGTCATTGTTCTCCCATTCGAATCCGAAGATCCTAAATTAGCTGCCTGTCTTCAAGCTAGTGCACCTGCAGTCGGGACTGACATCCCTAGGCTGAGGACAGTAGACAAAAATCTCCTGGTCAACTGAACAGTCCTCCTGATATACCCTCAGCCCTCATTGCAGGATACCGGGGACTTCACGATTGGTGGAATAAGACTGTCTTTTCATTGGCTGGATCTCAAGTCCCATATAACCATTTTTGGTCGTATTGCAGTCCAGGCAAGGGAGAGCCACATACTGACTGATATAGTCCTACAATGGAATGCTAGTAGGAGACATTTGGTTTGCAAGTTATGACATTAGAACAATGGTGGTTGAGGCAATTTACATAGAGTCAACAATCCATATGGTAATACAATGGCATTCTAACAGGATTAAATTCCTCTGACCTTACAGAAGAGAGATAATTGCATTACCTAGATTAACATCACCAACATAAACAAGGCTCTAGAAACAATGGGTATACAAAATAGTGTCCAGCTAGATTGTAAGAACTTAACCCATGAGTGGCATGTTACGAGTTCGCCACGAAATACCAAATTGTCCGGATAAATAAGAAATCATCCTATGTTGTATATAAAAGGGGTTCATTTCGCCACAACCGTGTCCAGCAGCAGCATAGCCATGTAGCCAGACAAGTCTATAATGCAACAGAGCCGAATGTATGGTCTGGTGAGATTTGAGAGAGTCATATAGGGTGACAGTTACCTTACAGTGGTAGAACCGAGTGTGCAGACTGCATCTCAGAATAATAGAGCTGAATCAGTAGACAGGCACCTTAAAATAGCAAGGTCAAGACTGCAGACAGCACCTTGCAGCTGAAGAGCAATGTATGTAGTCATTTACCTTGGCACAGCAGAGGTGAATGGGTAGGCAGCACCTTGGAACAGCAGATCTGTGAAGACCGTGTCCAGCAGCAATATAGCCAAGTAAAGAGACAAGTCCATGATGCAACAGAGCCGAATGTATGGTCAGCACCATTGGATTTGAGAAAGTCATATATGGTGACCGTTACCTTACAGTAGTAGAACTGAGTGTGCGGACTGCATCTCAGAATAATACAGCAAAGTCAACAGACAAGCATCTTGATGTAGCAGAGCAGAGTGTGTAGGCAGCACCTAGACACAGTAGAGCTGCGATGGCAGACAGGCACTTGAACTATAGAGCTGAAATGGTAGATAGGCACCTTGAAGTAGCAGAGCTAAGTGCGCGGGCAGCACCTTGGAACGTCAGAAGCAACCTTTGTAAAAAATGCATCAGAGCCTAGAGATGACAGAGCTGGTTCAGTCAAGTGGTACAGCTCAGAGACGTCGCCTGATAGCACAGTGTGCTACCTAAATCCCCAGAGGGGGCATGTATCCGCCTCAATGTGCCTGAAAAGGCAGGTCAGGCTACATCGTCAATTTTAGACTTTTGTCCAAAAAGTTCCCTGAGGCTCCATAATAGGTCAGAGTTCCCCATCGAGGTATGGCACAGTTCAGGTTGCAACATCATCTTTATCATCTTTCCATTTTTCAACATTAAGGATCCATCAACTTTCCATCCTTGATCTGGCTGCTCTAGGAACTTTCCATCTATAGGCATCCTCAACTTTTGAGTCTGGAAACTTCCTCAAGGCTCACTCACATGTGTAATTTACTAGTCGATTTTCTCCATCAAGGCTTAGGCAAGGTAAAGTTGCCATTTTTGGTCTCAGAACATTTTGTCACCAGTTTTCTTGCCCCATTAACTTTGTATCTTTAAAAATTTTTCCTTATTTGGTCTGAAAACGTCCTTGATGTTCCATCAAAAATTAGTTTGCAGGTCTGTTTGGCCCACCAAGGTTTCGGTATGGTTTTATCTGGACGTTCAATACATTTTTCATATTTAATAAACGTTTCCATTTTCAGGCTGGAAATGTCCTGGAGATTCCACAACAGGTCAGGCTTCATCATTGGTACTACTTTATTGACCAGAAAGTTCCTTGAAGCTCCATCATAGGTCAGTTTTAGCCATTAAGGTTTAGGCACGTATCAGGTTGCATCATCAACTTTCCATGTTTGATCTGAGCACTCCCTAAAGGCTTCATCACAATCATTCATTGTCTTATGAAGGCTTCCACCCTATCAACTTTACAACTTTAAACAACTTTGAATAGTTGTTCTGGAAAGCTTTCTTGGGACTTCACTGGAGGTCTCTGCTCCATCGAAGAACCAGACCCAGACACGGTTCTGTTTGGTTGCTTAATCAACTTTCCTATTTTGATCCAAAAAATTGTCTCCAGGCTTTACCATGGGTCAGGCTGCATTATCGCATTTATATTTTCCTCTTGAAACTCAAAGCTTTATCAAAGGCTAGTTCGGAGGGTCTATTAGTCCTACCAAAACTTAAGCCACCCAAACACATTTTGGTCAGACTGATCCTTTTATTCTCCTGGGAGATAAGTTGCCATTACAGGTGTCTGACAAATCAACTCTCCCTACTTCAAAAAATGTGAATGTTCTCCTAGCTGAATCTTCATGTGTATCGGGGAATCAGGAGACATAGCCATCGGGTGCATGCTCTTTTGACTGACAGCCATCTCATTTATGGGCACCTTTTTGGAAGGATTTAGGTTGCATTTTCAATGCTCTATTTTTGGTTTGAAAACTTCTGAAGGGCTTTTTTTTGTTGGTTTATTTGCCAAATCAAGGCTTATCTCCAATCAACTTATGGTTGCAAAATTTTCTCAAAGCTCCATCACACATCTGGTTACATCATCAGCTTTACATTTTTGTCCAGTAAACGTTCTTCAAAGCTCCATTATATATCAGGTCTCAGATCTGTTTGCCCCATCGGGACTTAGGCATGGTTCTCTCTTTTGTTTGGTTGCTTGACTAACTTTCCATTTTTGAGAAACTTCCCAACTGTGGTCTCGAAACATCCTCAAGACTCCATCACCATGGTCTCTGTGTGGTCCATCAAGGCTAAGTCATGGTTCTGTCCAGTTGCTTGATCAACTTTCCACCTGTGGTCCATTTGCTTTACCAAGGCTGCTTCCCTTATATTGTAAATTTACCCGTCCAGACCTGTTTTCCTTCTGTCGTCCATCCGGTGAAAATCAAAGCTCTTTACTTGAAGGTGTTCTTAAGGACCCTCTTTTACAACTACGGTGTTTCTTCCTATCACACAAGGGTCCATCTTGGGTAATGACATTTCCCGACACGATACTCAAAATTATGGTATTCAGTTTGTACGGTGCCAGATAGTTGAATAGGAGACAGATAATTTCTAAACAATCAGCTGCCAGAATAAATACACATGACAGTCAGGGCTCTAACTATCACTTGAGGAGGCAAAATAATATTAATTTCCACACATTAAACACAGACACGGTACTTTATGTTGTCATCAATCCCGGTGGATATAATTCTTCTGGTGATGGCTGCGGCTGTCGGAGCCGATCCTAATCCAGCACAATAGAAAACGCTGCCCCTGAATCACGGTGACATTATATCCTGAAGATACGACGAGCTCCTCCGTATCCTACATCATCACTGGGAGCAGGAGTGACATTAATGATCCGGGGTTATAGATGGAGCCATCATTTACTGTACAATATGAGGTGGATGACTGGAGACGCTGAGTAATAACCAACACATGGCGCAGACCTTCTAGAAAGAAATATGGTCCCGATACAGAGGATTAGAAGGTAAAAGGATTTATAGGAAAGTACGTAAAACTGTGGATGAAATTCAGCAGCAAGAATCGATTAGAGAATTTTTGACTTGTTCGTGAAAATTACATAAAACAAACGCAACAATGTAACTTTTTTTCAGTTCCTTTTTTCAGTTCCTTTTATTTCCCTTACTCTCTCATAGAATCCTAGAATGTTAGAGTTGGAGGGGACCTCCAGGGTCCTCATGTCCCACCCCCGGCTCAATGCAGGATTCACTAAACCAGATGTCTGTCCAGCCTCTGCTTGAAGACTTCCATTGAAGGAGAACTCACCACCTCTCGTGGCCGCCTGTCCCACTCATTGATCACCTTCACTGTCAAAAAGTGGTTTCTAATATCTAATCTGTATCTTCTCCTTTTCAGTTTTATTCCATTGCTTCTCGTGTTTCCATCGCTCTACAATGTGACAGCCCTTCAGATATTTGTAGACAGCTATTAAGTCTCCTCTCAGTCTTCTTTTTTTGCAAGCTAAACAGTCCCAGATCCTCTAACCGTTCCTAGTAGGACATACAGTAGTTTGCAGTCCGCTCACCATCCTCGTAGCTCTTCTCTGAACTTGCTCCAGCTTCTTCATGTCATTTTTAATATGTGCCCAGAACTGGACACAGTATCCCAGATGAGGTCTGACCAAGGAGGATGAGTGGGGGGTAATTACTTCACGTGATCTAATCTCTATGCTTCTCTTAATACATCCCAGAATTGTGTTTGCCTTTTTTGCTGCTGCATCACGCTGTTGATTCATGTGCAGTCTGTGATCTATTAGTATACATAAGTTTTTTCACACGTGCTGTTGCTTAGTTCTATTCCGCCCATTCTCTAGATGTAATTTTCATTTTTCTTGCCCAGATGTAGACTCTTGCATTTCACTCTGTTAAATCCCATTCTATTAGTCTCTGCCCATTGGTCAAGCTCATCTAGATACTTGTGAATCCTTTCTCTGTCTTCTCTAGTGTTAGCTATCCCTCCTAGCTTTGCATCGTCTGCAAATTTGATTAGTTTACCTTCAGTTCCCTTATCTAGATCATTTATAAAAATGTTAAAAAACAGTGGGGCCAGGACAGAGCCTTGTGGTACCCCGCTGGAAACACTCTTCCAATTGGATGTGCACCAATTATTACCACTCTGAGTACAGTCACTGAGCCAGTTATGAATCCACCTAACAGTTGTCTTGTCCATTCCATACTTGGTATTTTTTTTCAATATGGATGGTATGAGATACTTTATCAAATGCTCTGATATCTTTCCTTCCTTCTTATTTTCCTTACTTCTTTCATCCTTCCTCCTTTCATCCTGTCTTTCTTTCTTTCTCGTGAAATTGAGCTACAAACAATCATTTCAGCCACAATGTAACCATTCAGGAAAACCTGGGTCATATTACCATTTTTTTTTTTAAAGAACATTTTAGAACCATTTATCCTACGCCCGGTGTCATTAAACGAGTATGATCGCTATCGGTTTCATGTGATAGAGCGTAGGAGAGCGTTCTCATTCGGTCTAGTCCACGCTCCCATCACGGTTGGACCTCCACCGAAAATAATATTTCTGGTATATCTGATGGATAAGCTGTACATGTAACTAGATGGAATGTCCCTTTAAGTCCTTCTGCTGATGGCTTTCTTCTTTGAGACTTTGTGTCAGCTTCTTGTGTCTTCTAGATTCCCGGTGATGATGAGTCATGTGGAATATTCCGAAGGGAATCCATCATCTCAGGAGCTCACGTGTAGTGATGAGCGAGCACTAAAATGCTCGGGTCGAGCAAATTGGAATACTCGGGTGCTCGACCCGAGCAACGAGCCCAATGTAAGTCTATGGGAAACTCAAGCATTTTTCAGGCGGCTCCCCCCGGCGGTCTGCAGAGGGCCTAAAAATTGCCCAAATCGATGGGTACAGTGCTCAAATGACATGGGAACAGCATGGGGAAGACCCCTGGAAGCATCTCTGACTCCAAGGTCACTGCTGTCAGAGTATTACGCCACTTTTACGGACTCACAATAAAACATACAAAAACGAAACCAAAATGGATTTTCCTGGGAAACATGTTAAGGAACATCCTTTCCAGGGTAATGACTTGTATATAAGGTAAAATAAATAACCAAAAACAAAAATACTCCTCCACAACTTGGGCTATGTTCACACGTAGCGTTTTTGATGCGTTTTTGCACTTTTGCATTGCTTTCAACCAAGACAAATGCATTCACCAGGAAATGTCATTTTAACATTTTACAACCTTATCTGGCCATGTGGTGTGTGACATCATCAGACACATGCATACAGTGCTGAAAAGACATGGGAACAGCATGGGGAAGACCTCTGGAAGCATCTCTGACTCCCAGGTCACTGCCTAAAAGTGTGGTCATCATAATGGATCCTTGGCGCATGCGAAGATGCCTCCCGCCATGCACCTGTCGTTGCAGACTTGCAACAATCACCGTCTACGTCCTTGTTCCACTGCAGCGTTCAGTTGTCCCTACCCCATTCCTTGGAATGCAAGCGCAAGTATGCAGCCAGCCACCCACCCACCCACAGGCTGCAAAACTATACTGCCAAATTTTTGACAGCTGCTTGCACTTAAAATGTGGCCTTTTAGGCTCGTGGAAGCGGAAGCTTTTCATAACCTCATGCCGGCGGTGGCCGGGTGTCCATACTCCCCAGCGTCCACTATATTTCCCGGTATCGCCTCCGCCTTCCACAAGCACAGGTCCCACAACATTACCCATGCCCTCCCCAGTGCACTTACTGGGAAGGACCACCTAACCACAAACACGTGGACAGGTGAATGTGGCCAGGGACAGTACGGAGCCAGTCCACAACTTTTTTTTGCTGAGAGTTGTATTTAGCTCGGTGAAAGGACTGGCATAGAGGGAAACCGTATCTACCCTGGGTGTCATTTCTCCCAGGAAGTCCTCTAAAGCTGCTTGCACTTGAAATGTGGCCTGAACATTACTGCTGGTACTTTTCTGTGGGAATTTGCTTGCCTCCTACCAGCCTGGAATATTTCCCGCAAACTATGGTAGGACGTCATGGTATTAGCACTGCCCCCAGTACCAGTAGCGAAGCCATCCCAATTTCCTTCTCAAGAATTTTATTTGGTAGACTGAGTGGCTGCCCAAATACATTTTCTCACAAAGGAGCTGAAGATAGAGTGGCAGTAGGTGCAAGTTTCTCCAGACTGTTAGATATCAGAGGGTGAACGGCAGCACATTGGATCAGTGGTTAGCACTGAAGCCTTGCACCACTGGGATCCTGGGTTCAAATCCCAGCAAGGACAACATCTGCAAGGACTTTGTATGTTCTCCCCGTGTTTGCGTGTGTTTCCTCCTCAGTAAAAATAGAGTGTCCGGTAACCTTCCCACACAGTTTTCTTAGCCAGGACTGCTTCTCAGCAGGGTTGGACGGTCCCACAAGAGAATCCTCTGGTGTGCCTTGGCTTCTACCTCAGGAGAGTTCATGATAGCGCAAACTTTGCAGCTGCTATGGGGCTCTTGAGCGGGTGAGAAAGGTTAGCCCTCAGAATCAAATCCTCTGGTGGGCACAATGTTTTTCAATCTGAAACAGCTTCTCAGTGGGAGTTGTATTTCACCACAGCCATATTCTTTAGCTCGGTGAAAGGACTGGCATAGAGGGAAACCGTATCTACCCCGGCTGTCATTTCTCCGTCACCAGGTTCCGCCCATTGTCACACACGACCATGCCTGGCTGTATGTTCAGCGGTGAGAGCCACAGATCAGGCTGCTGTGTTACAGCTTTCAACAACTCTGCAGCACTGGGTGGTTTGTCAATTAAGCATTAAGCATGTTATCTTCAGCACAGCCTGTTGCCGCTTGGCCAAGGCAGTGCTGCAGTGCTGTCAGCTTGTGACTGATGTGGTCATTTCGGAGATGGAGGAGGAGGTGCAGGAGCTGAACAATGTGATTACATTGAGGTTAAATTGGTGACGCTGTTTTTTATACTAAAGAAAGATCCTATTGTTTTGGTTTT
>NW_027371144.1:0-30321 GCF_046119375.1 Phyllobates terribilis | reverse complement strand
ACTGTTTGTGCATTTACCAATATTCATTGATTTTTGCCATTGAAAAACATGTTTTTCATATACCAGAAATGTTTGAAGCTACTGACTGAATGAAAGGAGCTGGCATCTCACTCTCTTTGAATCTTCTTTATCATGCTAGGATTAACAGGAAAAAGCTAAAAATTTCAGAATTGCACCGTGCAATGTGGAGATATTACTGTTTGTGCATTTACAATATTCATTGATTTTTGCCATTGAAAAACATGTTTTTCATATACCAGAAATGTTTGAAGCTACTGACTGAATGAAAGGAGCTGGCATCTCACTCTCTTTGAATCTTCTTTATCATGCTAGGATTAGCAGGAAAAAGTAAAAAATTTCAGAATTGCACCTTGCAATGTGGAGATATTACTGTTTGTGCATTTACAATATTCATTGATTTTTGCCATTGAAAAACATGTTTTTCATATACCAGAAATGTTTGAAGCTACTGACTGAATGAAAGGAGCTGGCATCTCACTCTCTTTGAATCTTCTTTATCATGCTAGGATTAACAGGAAAAAAGCTAAAAATTTCAGAATTGCACCGTGCAATGTGGAGATATTACTGTTTGTGCATTTACAATATTCATTGATTTTTGCCATTGAAAAACATGTTTTTCATATACCAGAAATGTTTGAAGCTACTGACTGAATGAAAGGAGCTGGCATCTCACTCTCTTTGAATCTTCTTTATCATGCTAGGATTAGCAGGAAAAAGCAAAAAATTTCAGAATTGCACCTTGCAATGTGGAGATATTACTGTTTGTGCATTTACAATATTCATTGATTTTTGCCATTGAAAAACATGTTTTTCATATACCAGAAATGTTTGAAGCTACTGACTGAATGAAAGGAGCTGGCATCTCACTCTCTTTGAATCTTCTTTATCATGCTAGGATTAACAGGAAAAAGCTAAAAATTTCAGAATTGCACCGTGCAATGTGGAGATATTACTGTTTGTGCATTTACAATATTCATTGATTTTTGCCATTGAAAAACATGTTTTTCATATACCAGAAATGTTTGAAGCTACTGACTGAATGAAAGGAGCTGGCATCTCACTCTCTTTGAATCTTCTTTATCATGCTAGGATTAACAGGAAAAAGCTAAAAATTTCAGAATTGCACCGTGCAATGTGGAGATATTACTGTTTGTGCATTTACAATATTCATTGATTTTTGCCATTGAAAAACATGTTTTTCATATACCAGAAATGTTTGAAGCTACTGACTGAATGAAAGGAGCTGGCATCTCACTCTCTTTGAATCTTCTTTATCATGCTAGGATTAGCAGGAAAAAGCAAAAAATTTCAGAATTGCACCTTGCAATGTGGAGATATTACTGTTTGTGCATTTACAATATTCATTGATTTTTGCCATTGAAAAACATGTTTTTCATATACCAGAAATGTTTGAAGCTACTGACTGAATGAAAGGAGCTGGCATCTCACTCTCTTTGAATCTTCTTTATCATGCTAGGATTAGCAGGAAAAAGCAAAAAATTTCAGAATTGCACCTTGCAATGTGGAGATATTACTGTTTGTGCATTTACAATATTCATTGATTTTTGCCATTGAAAAACATGTTTTTCATATACCAGAAATGTTTGAAGCTACTGACTGAATGAAAGGAGCTGGCATCTCACTCTCTTTGAATCTTCTTTATCATGCTAGGATTAACAGGAAAAAGCAAAAAATTTCAGAATTGCACCTTGCAATGTGGAGATATTACTGTTTGTGCATTTACAATATTCATTGATTTTTGCCATTGAAAAACATGTTTTTCATATACCAGAAATGTTTGAAGCTACTGACTGAATGAAAGGAGCTGGCATCTCACTCTCTTTGAATCTTCTTTATCATGCTAGGATTAGCAGGAAAAAGCAAAAAATTTCAGAATTGCACCTTGCAATGTGGAGATATTACTGTTTGTGCATTTACAATATTCATTGATTTTTGCCATTGAAAAACATGTTTTTCATATACCAGAAATGTTTGAAGCTACTGACTGAATGAAAGGAGCTGGCATCTCACTCTCTTTGAATCTTCTTTATCATGCTAGGATTAACAGGAAAAAGCTAAAAATTTCAGAATTGCACCGTGCAATGTGGAGATATTACTGTTTGTGCATTTACAATATTCATTGATTTTTGCCATTGAAAAACATGTTTTTCATATACCAGAAATGTTTGAAGCTACTGACTGAATGAAAGGAGCTGGCATCTCACTCTCTTTGAATCTTCTTTATCATGCTAGGATTAACAGGAAAAAGCTAAAAATTTCAGAATTGCACCGTGCAATGTGGAGATATTACTGTTTGTGCATTTACAATATTCATTGATTTTTGCCATTGAAAAACATGTTTTTCATATACCAGAAATGTTTGAAGCTACTGACTGAATGAAAGGAGCTGGCATCTCACTCTCTTTGAATCTTCTTTATCATGCTAGGATTAACAGGAAAAAGCAAAAAATTTCAGAATTGCACCGTGCAATGTGGAGATATTACTGTTTGTGCATTTACAATATTCATTGATTTTTGCCATTGAAAAACATGTTTTTCATATACCAGAAATGTTTGAAGCTACTGACTGAATGAAAGGAGCTGGCATCTCACTCTCTTTGAATCTTCTTTATCATGCTAGGATTAACAGGAAAAAGCTAAAAATTTCAGAATTGCACCGTGCAATGTGGAGATATTACTGTTTGTGCATTTACAATATTCATTGATTTTTGCCATTGAAAAACATGTTTTTCATATACCAGAAATGTTTGAAGCTACTGACTGAATGAAAGGAGCTGGCATCTCACTCTCTTTGAATCTTCTTTATCATGCTAGGATTAGCAGGAAAAAGCAAAAAATTTCAGAATTGCACCTTGCAATGTGGAGATATTACTGTTTGTGCATTTACAATATTCATTGATTTTTGCCATTGAAAAACATGTTTTTCATATACCAGAAATGTTTGAAGCTACTGACTGAATGAAAGGAGCTGGCATCTCACTCTCTTTGAATCTTCTTTATCATGCTAGGATTAACAGGAAAAAGCAAAGAATTTCAGAATTGCACCTTGCAATGTGGAGATATTACTGTTTGTGCATTTACAATATTCATTGATTTTTGCCATTGAAAAACATGTTTTTCATATACCAGAAATGTTTGAAGCTACTGACTGAATGAAAGGAGCTGGCATCTCACTCTCTTTGAATCTTCTTTATCATGCTAGGATTAACAGGAAAAAGCTAAAAATTTCAGAATTGCACCGTGCAATGTGGAGATATTACTGTTTGTGCATTTACAATATTCATTGATTTTTGCCATTGAAAAACATGTTTTTCATATACCAGAAATGTTTGAAGCTACTGACTGAATGAAAGGAGCTGGCATCTCACTCTCTTTGAATCTTCTTTATCATGCTAGGATTAACAGGAAAAAGCTAAAAATTTCAGAATTGCACCGTGCAATGTGGAGATATTACTGTTTGTGCATTTACAATATTCATTGATTTTTGCCATTGAAAAACATGTTTTTCATATACCAGAAATGTTTGAAGCTACTGACTGAATGAAAGGAGCTGGCATCTCACTCTCTTTGAATCTTCTTTATCATGCTAGGATTAGCAGGAAAAAGCAAAAAATTTCAGAATTGCACCTTGCAATGTGGAGATATTACTGTTTGTGCATTTACAATATTCATTGATTTTTGCCATTGAAAAACGTTTTTCATATACCAGAAATGTTTGAAGCTACTGACTGAATGAAAGGAGCTGGCATCTCACTCTCTTTGAATCTTCTTTATCATGCTAGGATTAGCAGGAAAAAGCAAAAAATTTCAGAATTGCACCTTGCAATGTGGAGATATTACTGTTTGTGCATTTACAATATTCATTGATTTTTGCCATTGAAAAACATGTTTTTCATATACCAGAAATGTTTGAAGCTACTGACTGAATGAAAGGAGCTGGCATCTCACTCTCTTTGAATCTTCTTTATCATGCTAGGATTAACAGGAAAAAGCAAAAAATTTCAGAATTGCACCTTGCAATGTGGAGATATTACTGTTTGTGCATTTACAATATTCATTGATTTTTGCCATTGAAAAACATGTTTTTCATATACCAGAAATGTTTGAAGCTACTGACTGAATGAAAGGAGCTGGCATCTCACTCTCTTTGAATCTTCTTTATCATGCTAGGATTAGCAGGAAAAAGCAAAAAATTTCAGAATTGCACCTTGCAATGTGGAGATATTACTGTTTGTGCATTTACAATATTCATTGATTTTTGCCATTGAAAAACATGTTTTTCATATACCAGAAATGTTTGAAGCTACTGACTGAATGAAAGGAGCTGGCATCTCACTCTCTTTGAATCTTCTTTATCATGCTAGGATTAACAGGAAAAAGCTAAAAATTTCAGAATTGCACCGTGCAATGTGGAGATATTACTGTTTGTGCATTTACAATATTCATTGATTTTTGCCATTGAAAAACATGTTTTTCATATACCAGAAATGTTTGAAGCTACTGACTGAATGAAAGGAGCTGGCATCTCACTCTCTTTGAATCTTCTTTATCATGCTAGGATTAGCAGGAAAAAGTAAAAAATTTCAGAATTGCACCTTGCAATGTGGAGATATTACTGTTTGTGCATTTACAATATTCATTGATTTTTGCCATTGAAAAACATGTTTTTCATATACCAGAAATGTTTGAAGCTACTGACTGAATGAAAGGAGCTGGCATCTCACTCTCTTTGAATCTTCTTTATCATGCTAGGATTAACAGGAAAAAGCTAAAAATTTCAGAATTGCACCGTGCAATGTGGAGATATTACTGTTTGTGCATTTACAATATTCATTGATTTTTGCCATTGAAAAACATGTTTTTCATATACCAGAAATGTTTGAAGCTACTGACTGAATGAAAGGAGCTGGCATCTCACTCTCTTTGAATCTTCTTTATCATGCTAGGATTAGCAGGAAAAAGCAAAAAATTTCAGAATTGCACCTTGCAATGTGGAGATATTACTGTTTGTGCATTTACAATATTCATTGATTTTTGCCATTGAAAAACATGTTTTTCATATACCAGAAATGTTTGAAGCTACTGACTGAATGAAAGGAGCTGGCATCTCACTCTCTTTGAATCTTCTTTATCATGCTAGGATTAACAGGAAAAAGCAAAAAATTTCAGAATTGCACCGTGCAATGTGGAGATATTACTGTTTGTGCATTTACAATATTCATTGATTTTTGCCATTGAAAAACATGTTTTTCATATACCAGAAATGTTTGAAGCTACTGACTGAATGAAAGGAGCTGGCATCTCACTCTCTTTGAATCTTCTTTATCATGCTAGGATTAACAGGAAAAAGCAAAGAATTTCAGAATTGCACCTTGCAATGTGGAGATATTACTGTTTGTGCATTTACAATATTCATTGATTTTTGCCATTGAAAAACATGTTTTTCATATACCAGAAATGTTTGAAGCTACTGACTGAATGAAAGGAGCTGGCATCTCACTCTCTTTGAATCTTCTTTATCATGCTAGGATTAACAGGAAAAAGCTAAAAATTTCAGAATTGCACCGTGCAATGTGGAGATATTACTGTTTGTGCATTTACAATATTCATTGATTTTTGCCATTGAAAAACATGTTTTTCATATACCAGAAATGTTTGAAGCTACTGACTGAATGAAAGGAGCTGGCATCTCACTCTCTTTGAATCTTCATCATGCTAGGATTAACAGGAAAAAGCAAAAAATTTCAGAATTGCACCTTGCAATGTGGAGATATTACTGTTTGTGCATTTACAATATTCATTGATTTTTGCCATTGAAAAACATGTTTTTCATATACCAGAAATGTTTGAAGCTACTGACTGAATGAAAGGAGCTGGCATCTCACTCTCTTTGAATCTTCTTTATCATGCTAGGATTAGCAGGAAAAAGCAAAAAATTTCAGAATTGCACCTTGCAATGTGGAGATATTACTGTTTGTGCATTTACAATATTCATTGATTTTTGCCATTGAAAAACATGTTTTTCATATACCAGAAATGTTTGAAGCTACTGACTGAATGAAAGGAGCTGGCATCTCACTCTCTTTGAATCTTCTTTATCATGCTAGGATTAACAGGAAAAAGCTAAAAATTTCAGAATTGCACCGTGCAATGTGGAGATATTACTGTTTGTGCATTTACAATATTCATTGATTTTTGCCATTGAAAAACGTTTTTCATATACCAGAAATGTTTGAAGCTACTGACTGAATGAAAGGAGCTGACATCTCACTCTCTTTGAATCTTTATCATGCTAGGATTAGCAGAAAAAAGCAAAAAATTTCAGAATTGCACCTTGCAATGTGGAGATATTACTGTTTGTGCATTTACAATATTCATTGATTTTTGCCATTGAAAAACATGTTTTTCATATACCAGAAATGTTTGAAGCTACTGACTGAATGAAAGGAGCTGGCATCTCACTCTCTTTGAATCTTCTTTATCATGCTAGGATTAACAGGAAAAAGCTAAAAATTTCAGAATTGCACCGTGCAATGTGGAGATATTACTGTTTGTGCATTTACAATATTCATTGATTTTTGCCATTGAAAAACGTTTTTCATATACCAGAAATGTTTGAAGCTACTGACTGAATGAAAGGAGCTGACATCTCACTCTCTTTGAATCTTCTTTATCATGCTAGGATTAGCAGAAAAAAGCAAAAAATTTCAGAATTGCACCTTGCAATGTGGAGATATTACTGTTTGTGCATTTACAATATTCATTGATTTTTGCCATTGAAAAACATGTTTTTCATATACCAGAAATGTTTGAAGCTACTGACTGAATGAAAGGAGCTGGCATCTCACTCTCTTTGAATCTTCTTTATCATGCTAGGATTAGCAGGAAAAAGCAAAAAATTTCAGAATTGCACCTTGCAATGTGGAGATATTACTGTTTGTGCATTTACAATATTCATTGATTTTTGCCATTGAAAAACATGTTTTTCATATACCAGAAATGTTTGAAGCTACTGACTGAATGAAAGGAGCTGGCATCTCACTCTCTTTGAATCTTCTTTATCATGCTAGGATTAACAGGAAAAAGCAAAAAATTTCAGAATTGCACCGTGCAATGTGGAGATATTACTGTTTGTGCATTTACAATATTCATTGATTTTTGCCATTGAAAAACATGTTTTTCATATACCAGAAATGTTTGAAGCTACTGACTGAATGAAAGGAGCTGGCATCTCACTCTCTTTGAATCTTCTTTATCATGCTAGGATTAACAGGAAAAAGCTAAAAATTTCAGAATTGCACCGTGCAATGTGGAGATATTACTGTTTGTGCATTTACAATATTCATTGATTTTTGCCATTGAAAAACATGTTTTTCATATACCAGAAATGTTTGAAGCTACTGACTGAATGAAAGGAGCTGGCATCTCACTCTCTTTGAATCTTCTTTATCATGCTAGGATTAGCAGGAAAAAGTAAAAAATTTCAGAATTGCACCTTGCAATGTGGAGATATTACTGTTTGTGCATTTACAATATTCATTGATTTTTGCCATTGAAAAACATGTTTTTCATATACCAGAAATGTTTGAAGCTACTGACTGAATGAAAGGAGCTGGCATCTCACTCTCTTTGAATCTTCTTTATCATGCTAGGATTAACAGGAAAAAGCTAAAAATTTCAGAATTGCACCGTGCAATGTGGAGATATTACTGTTTGTGCATTTACAATATTCATTGATTTTTGCCATTGAAAAACATGTTTTTCATATACCAGAAATGTTTGAAGCTACTGACTGAATGAAAGGAGCTGGCATCTCACTCTCTTTGAATCTTCTTTATCATGCTAGGATTAGCAGGAAAAAGCAAAAAATTTCAGAATTGCACCTTGCAATGTGGAGATATTACTGTTTGTGCATTTACAATATTCATTGATTTTTGCCATTGAAAAACATGTTTTTCATATACCAGAAATGTTTGAAGCTACTGACTGAATGAAAGGAGCTGGCATCTCACTCTCTTTGAATCTTCTTTATCATGCTAGGATTAACAGGAAAAAGCAAAAAATTTCAGAATTGCACCGTGCAATGTGGAGATATTACTGTTTGTGCATTTACAATATTCATTGATTTTTGCCATTGAAAAACATGTTTTTCATATACCAGAAATGTTTGAAGCTACTGACTGAATGAAAGGAGCTGGCATCTCACTCTCTTTGAATCTTCTTTATCATGCTAGGATTAACAGGAAAAAGCAAAGAATTTCAGAATTGCACCTTGCAATGTGGAGATATTACTGTTTGTGCATTTACAATATTCATTGATTTTTGCCATTGAAAAACATGTTTTTCATATACCAGAAATGTTTGAAGCTACTGACTGAATGAAAGGAGCTGGCATCTCACTCTCTTTGAATCTTCTTTATCATGCTAGGATTAACAGGAAAAAGCAAAAAATTTCAGAATTGCACCTTGCAATGTGGAGATATTACTGTTTGTGCATTTACAATATTCATTGATTTTTGCCATTGAAAAACATGTTTTTCATATACCAGAAATGTTTGAAGCTACTGACTGAATGAAAGGAGCTGGCATCTCACTCTCTTTGAATCTTCTTTATCATGCTAGGATTAGCAGGAAAAAGCAAAAAATTTCAGAATTGCACCTTGCAATGTGGAGATATTACTGTTTGTGCATTTACAATATTCATTGATTTTTGCCATTGAAAAACATGTTTTTCATATACCAGAAATGTTTGAAGCTACTGACTGAATGAAAGGAGCTGGCATCTCACTCTCTTTGAATCTTCTTTATCATGCTAGGATTAACAGGAAAAAGCTAAAAATTTCAGAATTGCACCGTGCAATGTGGAGATATTACTGTTTGTGCATTTACAATATTCATTGATTTTTGCCATTGAAAAACATGTTTTTCATATACCAGAAATGTTTGAAGCTACTGACTGAATGAAAGGAGCTGGCATCTCACTCTCTTTGAATCTTCTTTATCATGCTAGGATTAGCAGGAAAAAGTAAAAAATTTCAGAATTGCACCTTGCAATGTGGAGATATTACTGTTTGTGCATTTACAATATTCATTGATTTTTGCCATTGAAAAACATGTTTTTCATATACCAGAAATGTTTGAAGCTACTGACTGAATGAAAGGAGCTGGCATCTCACTCTCTTTGAATCTTCTTTATCATGCTAGGATTAACAGGAAAAAGCTAAAAATTTCAGAATTGCACCGTGCAATGTGGAGATATTACTGTTTGTGCATTTACAATATTCATTGATTTTTGCCATTGAAAAACATGTTTTTCATATACCAGAAATGTTTGAAGCTACTGACTGAATGAAAGGAGCTGGCATCTCACTCTCTTTGAATCTTCTTTATCATGCTAGGATTAGCAGGAAAAAGCAAAAAATTTCAGAATTGCACCTTGCAATGTGGAGATATTACTGTTTGTGCATTTACAATATTCATTGATTTTTGCCATTGAAAAACATGTTTTTCATATACCAGAAATGTTTGAAGCTACTGACTGAATGAAAGGAGCTGGCATCTCACTCTCTTTGAATCTTCTTTATCATGCTAGGATTAACAGGAAAAAGCAAAAAATTTCAGAATTGCACCGTGCAATGTGGAGATATTACTGTTTGTGCATTTACAATATTCATTGATTTTTGCCATTGAAAAACATGTTTTTCATATACCAGAAATGTTTGAAGCTACTGACTGAATGAAAGGAGCTGGCATCTCACTCTCTTTGAATCTTCTTTATCATGCTAGGATTAACAGGAAAAAGCAAAGAATTTCAGAATTGCACCTTGCAATGTGGAGATATTACTGTTTGTGCATTTACAATATTCATTGATTTTTGCCATTGAAAAACATGTTTTTCATATACCAGAAATGTTTGAAGCTACTGACTGAATGAAAGGAGCTGGCATCTCACTCTCTTTGAATCTTCTTTATCATGCTAGGATTAACAGGAAAAAGCTAAAAATTTCAGAATTGCACCGTGCAATGTGGAGATATTACTGTTTGTGCATTTACAATATTCATTGATTTTTGCCATTGAAAAACATGTTTTTCATATACCAGAAATGTTTGAAGCTACTGACTGAATGAAAGGAGCTGGCATCTCACTCTCTTTGAATCTTCATCATGCTAGGATTAACAGGAAAAAGCAAAAAATTTCAGAATTGCACCTTGCAATGTGGAGATATTACTGTTTGTGCATTTACAATATTCATTGATTTTTGCCATTGAAAAACATGTTTTTCATATACCAGAAATGTTTGAAGCTACTGACTGAATGAAAGGAGCTGGCATCTCACTCTCTTTGAATCTTCTTTATCATGCTAGGATTAGCAGGAAAAAGCAAAAAATTTCAGAATTGCACCTTGCAATGTGGAGATATTACTGTTTGTGCATTTACAATATTCATTGATTTTTGCCATTGAAAAACATGTTTTTCATATACCAGAAATGTTTGAAGCTACTGACTGAATGAAAGGAGCTGGCATCTCACTCTCTTTGAATCTTCTTTATCATGCTAGGATTAACAGGAAAAAGCTAAAAATTTCAGAATTGCACCGTGCAATGTGGAGATATTACTGTTTGTGCATTTACAATATTCATTGATTTTTGCCATTGAAAAACGTTTTTCATATACCAGAAATGTTTGAAGCTACTGACTGAATGAAAGGAGCTGACATCTCACTCTCTTTGAATCTTTATCATGCTAGGATTAGCAGAAAAAAGCAAAAAATTTCAGAATTGCACCTTGCAATGTGGAGATATTACTGTTTGTGCATTTACAATATTCATTGATTTTTGCCATTGAAAAACATGTTTTTCATATACCAGAAATGTTTGAAGCTACTGACTGAATGAAAGGAGCTGGCATCTCACTCTCTTTGAATCTTCTTTATCATGCTAGGATTAACAGGAAAAAGCTAAAAATTTCAGAATTGCACCGTGCAATGTGGAGATATTACTGTTTGTGCATTTACAATATTCATTGATTTTTGCCATTGAAAAACGTTTTTCATATACCAGAAATGTTTGAAGCTACTGACTGAATGAAAGGAGCTGACATCTCACTCTCTTTGAATCTTCTTTATCATGCTAGGATTAGCAGAAAAAAGCAAAAAATTTCAGAATTGCACCTTGCAATGTGGAGATATTACTGTTTGTGCATTTACAATATTCATTGATTTTTGCCATTGAAAAACATGTTTTTCATATACCAGAAATGTTTGAAGCTACTGACTGAATGAAAGGAGCTGGCATCTCACTCTCTTTGAATCTTCTTTATCATGCTAGGATTAGCAGGAAAAAGCAAAAAATTTCAGAATTGCACCTTGCAATGTGGAGATATTACTGTTTGTGCATTTACAATATTCATTGATTTTTGCCATTGAAAAACATGTTTTTCATATACCAGAAATGTTTGAAGCTACTGACTGAATGAAAGGAGCTGGCATCTCACTCTCTTTGAATCTTCTTTATCATGCTAGGATTAACAGGAAAAAGCAAAAAATTTCAGAATTGCACCGTGCAATGTGGAGATATTACTGTTTGTGCATTTACAATATTCATTGATTTTTGCCATTGAAAAACATGTTTTTCATATACCAGAAATGTTTGAAGCTACTGACTGAATGAAAGGAGCTGGCATCTCACTCTCTTTGAATCTTCTTTATCATGCTAGGATTAACAGGAAAAAGCTAAAAATTTCAGAATTGCACCGTGCAATGTGGAGATATTACTGTTTGTGCATTTACAATATTCATTGATTTTTGCCATTGAAAAACATGTTTTTCATATACCAGAAATGTTTGAAGCTACTGACTGAATGAAAGGAGCTGGCATCTCACTCTCTTTGAATCTTCTTTATCATGCTAGGATTAGCAGGAAAAAGTAAAAAATTTCAGAATTGCACCTTGCAATGTGGAGATATTACTGTTTGTGCATTTACAATATTCATTGATTTTTGCCATTGAAAAACATGTTTTTCATATACCAGAAATGTTTGAAGCTACTGACTGAATGAAAGGAGCTGGCATCTCACTCTCTTTGAATCTTCTTTATCATGCTAGGATTAACAGGAAAAAGCTAAAAATTTCAGAATTGCACCGTGCAATGTGGAGATATTACTGTTTGTGCATTTACAATATTCATTGATTTTTGCCATTGAAAAACATGTTTTTCATATACCAGAAATGTTTGAAGCTACTGACTGAATGAAAGGAGCTGGCATCTCACTCTCTTTGAATCTTCTTTATCATGCTAGGATTAGCAGGAAAAAGCAAAAAATTTCAGAATTGCACCTTGCAATGTGGAGATATTACTGTTTGTGCATTTACAATATTCATTGATTTTTGCCATTGAAAAACATGTTTTTCATATACCAGAAATGTTTGAAGCTACTGACTGAATGAAAGGAGCTGGCATCTCACTCTCTTTGAATCTTCTTTATCATGCTAGGATTAACAGGAAAAAGCAAAAAATTTCAGAATTGCACCGTGCAATGTGGAGATATTACTGTTTGTGCATTTACAATATTCATTGATTTTTGCCATTGAAAAACATGTTTTTCATATACCAGAAATGTTTGAAGCTACTGACTGAATGAAAGGAGCTGGCATCTCACTCTCTTTGAATCTTCTTTATCATGCTAGGATTAACAGGAAAAAGCAAAGAATTTCAGAATTGCACCTTGCAATGTGGAGATATTACTGTTTGTGCATTTACAATATTCATTGATTTTTGCCATTGAAAAACATGTTTTTCATATACCAGAAATGTTTGAAGCTACTGACTGAATGAAAGGAGCTGGCATCTCACTCTCTTTGAATCTTCTTTATCATGCTAGGATTAACAGGAAAAAGCTAAAAATTTCAGAATTGCACCGTGCAATGTGGAGATATTACTGTTTGTGCATTTACAATATTCATTGATTTTTGCCATTGAAAAACATGTTTTTCATATACCAGAAATGTTTGAAGCTACTGACTGAATGAAAGGAGCTGGCATCTCACTCTCTTTGAATCTTCTTTATCATGCTAGGATTAACAGGAAAAAGCAAAAAATTTCAGAATTGCACCTTGCAATGTGGAGATATTACTGTTTGTGCATTTACAATATTCATTGATTTTTGCCATTGAAAAACATGTTTTTCATATACCAGAAATGTTTGAAGCTACTGACTGAATGAAAGGAGCTGGCATCTCACTCTCTTTGAATCTTCTTTATCATGCTAGGATTAGCAGGAAAAAGCAAAAAATTTCAGAATTGCACCTTGCAATGTGGAGATATTACTGTTTGTGCATTTACAATATTCATTGATTTTTGCCATTGAAAAACATGTTTTTCATATACCAGAAATGTTTGAAGCTACTGACTGAATGAAAGGAGCTGGCATCTCACTCTCTTTGAATCTTCTTTATCATGCTAGGATTAACAGGAAAAAGCTAAAAATTTCAGAATTGCACCGTGCAATGTGGAGATATTACTGTTTGTGCATTTACAATATTCATTGATTTTTGCCATTGAAAAACGTTTTTCATATACCAGAAATGTTTGAAGCTACTGACTGAATGAAAGGAGCTGACATCTCACTCTCTTTGAATCTTTATCATGCTAGGATTAGCAGAAAAAAGCAAAAAATTTCAGAATTGCACCTTGCAATGTGGAGATATTACTGTTTGTGCATTTACAATATTCATTGATTTTTGCCATTGAAAAACATGTTTTTCATATACCAGAAATGTTTGAAGCTACTGACTGAATGAAAGGAGCTGGCATCTCACTCTCTTTGAATCTTCTTTATCATGCTAGGATTAACAGGAAAAAGCTAAAAATTTCAGAATTGCACCGTGCAATGTGGAGATATTACTGTTTGTGCATTTACAATATTCATTGATTTTTGCCATTGAAAAACGTTTTTCATATACCAGAAATGTTTGAAGCTACTGACTGAATGAAAGGAGCTGACATCTCACTCTCTTTGAATCTTCTTTATCATGCTAGGATTAGCAGAAAAAAGCAAAAAATTTCAGAATTGCACCTTGCAATGTGGAGATATTACTGTTTGTGCATTTACAATATTCATTGATTTTTGCCATTGAAAAACATGTTTTTCATATACCAGAAATGTTTGAAGCTACTGACTGAATGAAAGGAGCTGGCATCTCACTCTCTTTGAATCTTCTTTATCATGCCAGGATTAGCAGGAAAAAGCAAAAAAATTCAGAATTGCACCTTGCAATGTGGAGATATTACTGTTTGTGCATTTACAATATTCATTGATTTTTGCCATTGAAAAACATGTTTTTCATATACCAGAAATGTTTGAAGCTACTGACTGAATGAAAGGAGCTGGCATCTCACTCTCTTTGAATCTTCTTTATCATGCTAGGATTAACAGGAAAAAGCAAAAAATTTCAGAATTGCACCGTGCAATGTGGAGATATTACTGTTTGTGCATTTACAATCTTCATTGATTTTTGCCATTGAAAAACATGTTTTTCATATACCAGAAATGTTTGAAGCTACTGACTGAATGAAAGGAGCTGGCATCTCACTCTCTTTGAATCTTCTTTATCATGCTAGGATTAACAGGAAAAAGCTAAAAATTTCAGAATTGCACCGTGCAATGTGGAGATATTACTGTTTGTGCATTTACAATATTCATTGATTTTTGCCATTGAAAAACATGTTTTTCATATACCAGAAATGTTTGAAGCTACTGACTGAATGAAAGGAGCTGGCATCTCACTCTCTTTGAATCTTCTTTATCATGCTAGGATTAGCAGGAAAAAGTAAAAAATTTCAGAATTGCACCTTGCAATGTGGAGATATTACTGTTTGTGCATTTACAATATTCATTGATTTTTGCCATTGAAAAACATGTTTTTCATATACCAGAAATGTTTGAAGCTACTGACTGAATGAAAGGAGCTGGCATCTCACTCTCTTTGAATCTTCTTTATCATGCTAGGATTAACAGGAAAAAGCTAAAAATTTCAGAATTGCACCGTGCAATGTGGAGATATTACTGTTTGTGCATTTACAATATTCATTGATTTTTGCCATTGAAAAACATGTTTTTCATATACCAGAAATGTTTGAAGCTACTGACTGAATGAAAGGAGCTGGCATCTCACTCTCTTTGAATCTTCTTTATCATGCTAGGATTAGCAGGAAAAAGCAAAAAATTTCAGAATTGCACCTTGCAATGTGGAGATATTACTGTTTGTGCATTTACAATATTCATTGATTTTTGCCATTGAAAAACATGTTTTTCATATACCAGAAATGTTTGAAGCTACTGACTGAATGAAAGGAGCTGGCATCTCACTCTCTTTGAATCTTCTTTATCATGCTAGGATTAACAGGAAAAAGCAAAAAATTTCAGAATTGCACCGTGCAATGTGGAGATATTACTGTTTGTGCATTTACAATATTCATTGATTTTTGCCATTGAAAAACATGTTTTTCATATACCAGAAATGTTTGAAGCTACTGACTGAATGAAAGGAGCTGGCATCTCACTCTCTTTGAATCTTCTTTATCATGCTAGGATTAACAGGAAAAAGCAAAGAATTTCAGAATTGCACCTTGCAATGTGGAGATATTACTGTTTGTGCATTTACAATATTCATTGATTTTTGCCATTGAAAAACATGTTTTTCATATACCAGAAATGTTTGAAGCTACTGACTGAATGAAAGGAGCTGGCATCTCACTCTCTTTGAATCTTCTTTATCATGCTAGGATTAACAGGAAAAAGCTAAAAATTTCAGAATTGCACCGTGCAATGTGGAGATATTACTGTTTGTGCATTTACAATATTCATTGATTTTTGCCATTGAAAAACATGTTTTTCATATACCAGAAATGTTTGAAGCTACTGACTGAATGAAAGGAGCTGGCATCTCACTCTCTTTGAATCTTCTTTATCATGCTAGGATTAACAGGAAAAAGCAAAAAATTTCAGAATTGCACCTTGCAATGTGGAGATATTACTGTTTGTGCATTTACAATATTCATTGATTTTTGCCATTGAAAAACATGTTTTTCATATACCAGAAATGTTTGAAGCTACTGACTGAATGAAAGGAGCTGGCATCTCACTCTCTTTGAATCTTCTTTATCATGCTAGGATTAGCAGGAAAAAGCAAAAAATTTCAGAATTGCACCTTGCAATGTGGAGATATTACTGTTTGTGCATTTACAATATTCATTGATTTTTGCCATTGAAAAACATGTTTTTCATATACCAGAAATGTTTGAAGCTACTGACTGAATGAAAGGAGCTGGCATCTCACTCTCTTTGAATCTTCTTTATCATGCTAGGATTAACAGGAAAAAGCTAAAAATTTCAGAATTGCACCGTGCAATGTGGAGATATTACTGTTTGTGCATTTACAATATTCATTGATTTTTGCCATTGAAAAACGTTTTTCATATACCAGAAATGTTTGAAGCTACTGACTGAATGAAAGGAGCTGACATCTCACTCTCTTTGAATCTTTATCATGCTAGGATTAGCAGAAAAAAGCAAAAAATTTCAGAATTGCACCTTGCAATGTGGAGATATTACTGTTTGTGCATTTACAATATTCATTGATTTTTGCCATTGAAAAACATGTTTTTCATATACCAGAAATGTTTGAAGCTACTGACTGAATGAAAGGAGCTGGCATCTCACTCTCTTTGAATCTTCTTTATCATGCTAGGATTAACAGGAAAAAGCTAAAAATTTCAGAATTGCACCGTGCAATGTGGAGATATTACTGTTTGTGCATTTACAATATTCATTGATTTTTGCCATTGAAAAACGTTTTTCATATACCAGAAATGTTTGAAGCTACTGACTGAATGAAAGGAGCTGACATCTCACTCTCTTTGAATCTTCTTTATCATGCTAGGATTAGCAGAAAAAAGCAAAAAATTTCAGAATTGCACCTTGCAATGTGGAGATATTACTGTTTGTGCATTTACAATATTCATTGATTTTTGCCATTGAAAAACATGTTTTTCATATACCAGAAATGTTTGAAGCTACTGACTGAATGAAAGGAGCTGGCATCTCACTCTCTTTGAATCTTCTTTATCATGCTAGGATTAGCAGGAAAAAGCAAAAAATTTCAGAATTGCACCTTGCAATGTGGAGATATTACTGTTTGTGCATTTACAATATTCATTGATTTTTGCCATTGAAAAACATGTTTTTCATATACCAGAAATGTTTGAAGCTACTGACTGAATGAAAGGAGCTGGCATCTCACTCTCTTTGAATCTTCTTTATCATGCTAGGATTAACAGGAAAAAGCAAAAAATTTCAGAATTGCACCGTGCAATGTGGAGATATTACTGTTTGTGCATTTACAATATTCATTGATTTTTGCCATTGAAAAACATGTTTTTCATATACCAGAAATGTTTGAAGCTACTGACTGAATGAAAGGAGCTGGCATCTCACTCTCTTTGAATCTTCTTTATCATGCTAGGATTAACAGGAAAAAGCAAAGAATTTCAGAATTGCACCTTGCAATGTGGAGATATTACTGTTTGTGCATTTACAATATTCATTGATTTTTGCCATTGAAAAACATGTTTTTCATATACCAGAAATGTTTGAAGCTACTGACTGAATGAAAGGAGCTGGCATCTCACTCTCTTTGAATCTTCTTTATCATGCTAGGATTAACAGGAAAAAGCTAAAAATTTCAGAATTGCACCGTGCAATGTGGAGATATTACTGTTTGTGCATTTACAATATTCATTGATTTTTGCCATTGAAAAACATGTTTTTCATATACCAGAAATGTTTGAAGCTACTGACTGAATGAAAGGAGCTGGCATCTCACTCTCTTTGAATCTTCTTTATCATGCTAGGATTAACAGGAAAAAGCAAAAAATTTCAGAATTGCACCTTGCAATGTGGAGATATTACTGTTTGTGCATTTACAATATTCATTGATTTTTGCCATTGAAAAACATGTTTTTCATATACCAGAAATGTTTGAAGCTACTGACTGAATGAAAGGAGCTGGCATCTCACTCTCTTTGAATCTTCTTTATCATGCTAGGATTAACAGGAAAAAGCTAAAAATTTCAGAATTGCACCGTGCAATGTGGAGATATTACTGTTTGTGCATTTACAATATTCATTGATTTTTGCCATTGAAAAACATGTTTTTCATATACCAGAAATGTTTGAAGCTACTGACTGAATGAAAGGAGCTGGCATCTCACTCTCTTTGAATCTTCTTTATCATGCTAGGATTAACAGGAAAAAGCAAAAAATTTCAGAATTGCACCTTGCAATGTGGAGATATTACTGTTTGTGCATTTACAATATTCATTGATTTTTGCCATTGAAAAACATGTTTTTCATATACCAGAAATGTTTGAAGCTACTGACTGAATGAAAGGAGCTGGCATCTCACTCTCTTTGAATCTTCTTTATCATGCTAGGATTAACAGGAAAAAGCTAAAAATTTCAGAATTGCACCGTGCAATGTGGAGATATTACTGTTTGTGCATTTACAATATTCATTGATTTTTGCCATTGAAAAACATGTTTTTCATATACCAGAAATGTTTGAAGCTACTGACTGAATGAAAGGAGCTGGCATCTCACTCTCTTTGAATCTTCTTTATCATGCTAGGATTAGCAGGAAAAAGCAAAAAATTTCAGAATTGCACCTTGCAATGTGGAGATATTACTGTTTGTGCATTTACAATATTCATTGATTTTTGCCATTGAAAAACATGTTTTTCATATACCAGAAATGTTTGAAGCTACTGACTGAATGAAAGGAGCTGGCATCTCACTCTCTTTGAATCTTCTTTATCATGCTAGGATTAACAGGAAAAAGCTAAAAATTTCAGAATTGCACCGTGCAATGTGGAGATATTACTGTTTGTGCATTTACAATATTCATTGATTTTTGCCATTGAAAAACATGTTTTTCATATACCAGAAATGTTTGAAGCTACTGACTGAATGAAAGGAGCTGGCATCTCACTCTCTTTGAATCTTCTTTATCATGCTAGGATTAGCAGGAAAAAGCAAAAAATTTCAGAATTGCACCTTGCAATGTGGAGATATTACTGTTTGTGCATTTACAATATTCATTGATTTTTGCCATTGAAAAACGTTTTTCATATACCAGAAATGTTTGAAGCTACTGACTGAATGAAAGGAGCTGGCATCTCACTCTCTTTGAATCTTCTTTATCATGCTAGGATTAGCAGGAAAAAGCAAAAAATTTCAGAATTGCACCTTGCAATGTGGAGATATTACTGTTTGTGCATTTACAATATTCATTGATTTTTGCCATTGAAAAACATGTTTTTCATATACCAGAAATGTTTGAAGCTACTGACTGAATGAAAGGAGCTGGCATCTCACTCTCTTTGAATCTTCTTTATCATGCTAGGATTAACAGGAAAAAGCTAAAAATTTCAGAATTGCACCGTGCAATGTGGAGATATTACTGTTTGTGCATTTACAATATTCATTGATTTTTGCCATTGAAAAACGTTTTTCATATACCAGAAATGTTTGAAGCTACTGACTGAATGAAAGGAGCTGACATCTCACTCTTTGAATCTTCTTTATCATGCTAGGATTAGCAGAAAAAAGCAAAAAATTTCAGAATTGCACCTTGCAATGTGGAGATATTACTGTTTGTGCATTTACAATATTCATTGATTTTTGCCATTGAAAAACATGTTTTTCATATACCAGAAATGTTTGAAGCTACTGACTGAATGAAAGGAGCTGGCATCTCACTCTCTTTGAATCTTCTTTATCATGCTAGGATTAACAGGAAAAAGCTAAAAATTTCAGAATTGCACCGTGCAATGTGGAGATATTACTGTTTGTGCATTTACAATATTCATTGATTTTTGCCATTGAAAAACGTTTTTCATATACCAGAAATGTTTGAAGCTACTGACTGAATGAAAGGAGCTGACATCTCACTCTCTTTGAATCTTCTTTATCATGCTAGCATTAGCAGAAAAAAGCAAAAAATTTCAGAATTGCACCTTGCAATGTGGAGATATTACTGTTTGTGCATTTACAATATTCATTGATTTTTGCCATTGAAAAACATGTTTTTCATATACCAGAAATGTTTGAAGCTACTGACTGAATGAAAGGAGCTGGCATCTCACTCTCTTTGAATCTTCTTTATCATGCTAGGATTAGCAGGAAAAAGCAAAAAATTTCAGAATTGCACCTTGCAATGTGGAGATATTACTGTTTGTGCATTTACAATATTCATTGATTTTTGCCATTGAAAAACATGTTTTTCATATACCAGAAATGTTTGAAGCTACTGACTGAATGAAAGGAGCTGGCATCTCACTCTCTTTGAATCTTCTTTATCATGTTAGGATTAACAGGAAAAAGCTAAAAATTTCAGAATTGCACCGTGCAATGTGGAGATATTACTGTTTGTGCATTTACAATATTCATTGATTTTTGCCATTGAAAAACATGTTTTTCATATACCAGAAATGTTTGAAGCTACTGACTGAATGAAAGGAGCTGGCATCTCACTCTCTTTGAATCTTCTTTATCATGCTAGGATTAGCAGGAAAAAGCAAAAAATTTCAGAATTGCACCTTGCAATGTGGAGATATTACTGTTTGTGCATTTACAATATTCATTGATTTTTGCCATTGAAAAACGTTTTTCATATACCAGAAATGTTTGAAGCTACTGACTGAATGAAAGGAGCTGGCATCTCACTCTCTTTGAATCTTCTTTATCATGCTAGGATTAGCAGGAAAAAGCAAAAAATTTCAGAATTGCACCTTGCAATGTGGAGATATTACTGTTTGTGCATTTACAATATTCATTGATTTTTGCCATTGAAAAACATGTTTTTCATATACCAGAAATGTTTGAAGCTACTGACTGAATGAAAGGAGCTGGCATCTCACTCTCTTTGAATCTTCTTTATCATGCTAGGATTAACAGGAAAAAGCTAAAAATTTCAGAATTGCACCGTGCAATGTGGAGATATTACTGTTTGTGCATTTACAATATTCATTGATTTTTGCCATTGAAAAACGTTTTTCATATACCAGAAATGTTTGAAGCTACTGACTGAATGAAAGGAGCTGGCATCTCACTCTCTTTGAATCTTCTTTATCATGCTAGGATTAGCAGGAAAAAGCAAAAAATTTCAGAATTGCACCTTGCAATGTGAGATATTACTGTTTGTGCATTTACAATATTCATTGATTTTTGCCATTGAAAAACATGTTTTTCATATACCAGAAATGTTTGAAGCTACTGACTGAATGAAAGGAGCTGGCATCTCACTCTCTTTGAATCTTCTTTATCATGCTAGGATTAACAGGAAAAAGCAAAAAATTTCAGAATTGCACCGTGCAATGTGGAGATATTACTGTTTGTGCATTTACAATATTCATTGATTTTTGCCATTGAAAAACATGTTTTTCATATACCAGAAATGTTTGAAGCTACTGACTGAATGAAAGGAGCTGGCATCTCACTCTCTTTGAATCTTCTTTATCATGCTAGGATTAACAGGAAAAAGCAAAGAATTTCAGAATTGCACCTTGCAATGTGGAGATATTACTGTTTGTGCATTTACAATATTCATTGATTTTTGCCATTGAAAAACATGTTTTTCATATACCAGAAATGTTTGAAGCTACTGACTGAATGAAAGGAGCTGGCATCTCACTCTCTTTGAATCTTCTTTATCATGCTAGGATTAACAGGAAAAAGCTAAAAATTTCAGAATTGCACCGTGCAATGTGGAGATATTACTGTTTGTGCATTTACAATATTCATTGATTTTTGCCATTGAAAAACATGTTTTTCATATACCAGAAATGTTTGAAGCTACTGACTGAATGAAAGGAGCTGGCATCTCACTCTTTGAATCTTCTTTATCATGCTAGGATTAACAGGAAAAAGCAAAAAATTTCAGAATTGCACCTTGCAATGTGGAGATATTACTGTTTGTGCATTTACAATATTCATTGATTTTTGCCATTGAAAAACATGTTTTTCATATACCAGAAATGTTTGAAGCTACTGACTGAATGAAAGGAGCTGGCATCTCACTCTCTTTGAATCTTCTTTATCATGCTAGGATTAACAGGAAAAAGCTAAAAATTTCAGAATTGCACCGTGCAATGTGGAGATATTACTGTTTGTGCATTTACAATATTCATTGATTTTTGCCATTGAAAAACATGTTTTTCATATACCAGAAATGTTTGAAGCTACTGACTGAATGAAAGGAGCTGGCATCTCACTCTCTTTGAATCTTCTTTATCATGCTAGGATTAGCAGGAAAAAGCAAAAAATTTCAGAATTGCACCTTGCAATGTGGAGATATTACTGTTTGTGCATTTACAATATTCATTGATTTTTGCCATTGAAAAACATGTTTTTCATATACCAGAAATGTTTGAAGCTACTGACTGAATGAAAGGAGCTGGCATCTCACTCTCTTTGAATCTTCTTTATCATGCTAGGATTAACAGGAAAAAGCTAAAAATTTCAGAATTGCACCGTGCAATGTGGAGATATTACTGTTTGTGCATTTACAATATTCATTGATTTTTGCCATTGAAAAACATGTTTTTCATATACCAGAAATGTTTGAAGCTACTGACTGAATGAAAGGAGCTGACATCTCACTCTCTTTGAATCTTCTTTATCATGCTAGGATTAGCAGAAAAAAGCAAAAAATTTCAGAATTGCACCTTGCAATGTGGAGATATTACTGTTTGTGCATTTACAATATTCATTGATTTTTGCCATTGAAAAACATGTTTTTCATATACCAGAAATGTTTGAAGCTACTGACTGAATGAAAGGAGCTGGCATCTCACTCTCTTTGAATCTTCTTTATCATGCTAGGATTAACAGGAAAAAGCTAAAAATTTCAGAATTGCACCGTGCAATGTGGAGATATTACTGTTTGTGCATTTACAATATTCATTGATTTTTGCCATTGAAAAACATGTTTTTCATATACCAGAAATGTTTGAAGCTACTGACTGAATGAAAGGAGCTGACATCTCACTCTCTTTGAATCTTCTTTATCATGCTAGGATTAGCAGAAAAAAGCAAAAAATTTCAGAATTGCACCTTGCAATGTGGAGATATTACTGTTTGTGCATTTACAATATTCATTGATTTTTGCCATTGAAAAACATGTTTTTCATATACCAGAAATGTTTGAAGCTACTGACTGAATGAAAGGAGCTGGCATCTCACTCTCTTTGAATCTTCTTTATCATGCTAGGATTAACAGGAAAAAGCAAAAAAATTTCAGAATTGCACCGTGCAATGTGGAGATATTACTGTTTGTGCATTTACAATATTCATTGATTTTTGCCATTGAAAAACATGTTTTTCATATACCAGAAATGTTTGAAGCTACTGACTGAATGAAAGGAGCTGGCATCTCACTCTCTTTGAATCTTCTTTATCATGCTAGGATTAACAGGAAAAAGCTAAAAATTTCAGAATTGCACCGTGCAATGTGGAGATATTACTGTTTGTGCATTTACAATATTCATTGATTTTTGCCATTGAAAAACATGTTTTTCATATACCAGAAATGTTTGAAGCTACTGACTGAATGAAAGGAGCTGGCATCTCACTCTCTTTGAATCTTCTTTATCATGCTAGGATTAGCAGGAAAAAGCAAAAAATTTCAGAATTGCACCTTGCAATGTGGAGATATTACTGTTTGTGCATTTACAATATTCATTGATTTTTGCCATTGAAAAACATGTTTTTCATATACCAGAAATGTTTGAAGCTACTGACTGAATGAAAGGAGCTGGCATCTCACTCTCTTTGAATCTTCTTTATCATGCTAGGATTAACAGGAAAAAGCAAAGAATTTCAGAATTGCACCTTGCAATGTGGAGATATTACTGTTTGTGCATTTACAATATTCATTGATTTTTGCCATTGAAAAACATGTTTTTCATATACCAGAAATGTTTGAAGCTACTGACTGAATGAAAGGAGCTGGCATCTCACTCTCTTTGAATCTTCTTTATCATGCTAGGATTAACAGGAAAAAGCTAAAAATTTCAGAATTGCACCGTGCAATGTGGAGATATTACTGTTTGTGCATTTACAATATTCATTGATTTTTGCCATTGAAAAACATGTTTTTCATATACCAGAAATGTTTGAAGCTACTGACTGAATGAAAGGAGCTGGCATCTCACTCTCTTTGAATCTTCTTTATCATGCTAGGATTAACAGGAAAAAGCTAAAAATTTCAGAATTGCACCGTGCAATGTGGAGATATTACTGTTTGTGCATTTACAATATTCATTGATTTTTGCCATTGAAAAACATGTTTTTCATATACCAGAAATGTTTGAAGCTACTGACTGAATGAAAGGAGCTGGCATCTCACTCTCTTTGAATCTTCTTTATCATGCTAGGATTAGCAGGAAAAAGCAAAAAATTTCAGAATTGCACCTTGCAATGTGGAGATATTACTGTTTGTGCATTTACAATATTCATTGATTTTTGCCATTGAAAAACGTTTTTCATATACCAGAAATGTTTGAAGCTACTGACTGAATGAAAGGAGCTGGCATCTCACTCTCTTTGAATCTTCTTTATCATGCTAGGATTAGCAGGAAAAAGCAAAAAATTTCAGAATTGCACCTTGCAATGTGGAGATATTACTGTTTGTGCATTTACAATATTCATTGATTTTTGCCATTGAAAAACATGTTTTTCATATACCAGAAATGTTTGAAGCTACTGACTGAATGAAAGGAGCTGGCATCTCACTCTCTTTGAATCTTCTTTATCATGCTAGGATTAACAGGAAAAAGCAAAAAATTTCAGAATTGCACCTTGCAATGTGGAGATATTACTGTTTGTGCATTTACAATATTCATTGATTTTTGCCATTGAAAAACATGTTTTTCATATACCAGAAATGTTTGAAGCTACTGACTGAATGAAAGGAGCTGGCATCTCACTCTCTTTGAATCTTCTTTATCATGCTAGGATTAGCAGGAAAAAGCAAAAAATTTCAGAATTGCACCTTGCAATGTGGAGATATTACTGTTTGTGCATTTACAATATTCATTGATTTTTGCCATTGAAAAACATGTTTTTCATATACCAGAAATGTTTGAAGCTACTGACTGAATGAAAGGAGCTGGCATCTCACTCTCTTTGAATCTTCTTTATCATGCTAGGATTAACAGGAAAAAGCTAAAAATTTCAGAATTGCACCGTGCAATGTGGAGATATTACTGTTTGTGCATTTACAATATTCATTGATTTTTGCCATTGAAAAACATGTTTTTCATATACCAGAAATGTTTGAAGCTACTGACTGAATGAAAGGAGCTGGCATCTCACTCTCTTTGAATCTTCTTTATCATGCTAGGATTAGCAGGAAAAAGTAAAAAATTTCAGAATTGCACCTTGCAATGTGGAGATATTACTGTTTGTGCATTTACAATATTCATTGATTTTTGCCATTGAAAAACATGTTTTTCATATACCAGAAATGTTTGAAGCTACTGACTGAATGAAAGGAGCTGGCATCTCACTCTCTTTGAATCTTCTTTATCATGCTAGGATTAACAGGAAAAAGCAAAAAATTTCAGAATTGCACCGTGCAATGTGGAGATATTACTGTTTGTGCATTTACAATATTCATTGATTTTTGCCATTGAAAAACATGTTTTTCATATACCAGAAATGTTTGAAGCTACTGACTGAATGAAAGGAGCTGGCATCTCACTCTCTTTGAATCTTCTTTATCATGCTAGGATTAACAGGAAAAAGCTAAAAATTTCAGAATTGCACCGTGCAATGTGGAGATATTACTGTTTGTGCATTTACAATATTCATTGATTTTTGCCATTGAAAAACATGTTTTTCATATACCAGAAATGTTTGAAGCTACTGACTGAATGAAAGGAGCTGGCATCTCACTCTCTTTGAATCTTCTTTATCATGCTAGGATTAGCAGGAAAAAGCAAAAAATTTCAGAATTGCACCTTGCAATGTGGAGATATTACTGTTTGTGCATTTACAATATTCATTGATTTTTGCCATTGAAAAACATGTTTTTCATATACCAGAAATGTTTGAAGCTACTGACTGAATGAAAGGAGCTGGCATCTCACTCTCTTTGAATCTTCTTTATCATGCTAGGATTAACAGGAAAAAGCAAAGAATTTCAGAATTGCACCTTGCAATGTGGAGATATTACTGTTTGTGCATTTACAATATTCATTGATTTTTGCCATTGAAAAACATGTTTTTCATATACCAGAAATGTTTGAAGCTACTGACTGAATGAAAGGAGCTGGCATCTCACTCTCTTTGAATCTTCTTTATCATGCTAGGATTAACAGGAAAAAGCTAAAAATTTCAGAATTGCACCGTGCAATGTGGAGATATTACTGTTTGTGCATTTACAATATTCATTGATTTTTGCCATTGAAAAACATGTTTTTCATATACCAGAAATGTTTGAAGCTACTGACTGAATGAAAGGAGCTGGCATCTCACTCTCTTTGAATCTTCTTTATCATGCTAGGATTAACAGGAAAAAGCTAAAAATTTCAGAATTGCACCGTGCAATGTGGAGATATTACTGTTTGTGCATTTACAATATTCATTGATTTTTGCCATTGAAAAACATGTTTTTCATATACCAGAAATGTTTGAAGCTACTGACTGAATGAAAGGAGCTGGCATCTCACTCTCTTTGAATCTTCTTTATCATGCTAGGATTAGCAGGAAAAAGCAAAAATTTCAGAATTGCACCTTGCAATGTGGAGATATTACTGTTTGTGCATTTACAATATTCATTGATTTTTGCCATTGAAAAACGTTTTTCATATACCAGAAATGTTTGAAGCTACTGACTGAATGAAAGGAGCTGGCATCTCACTCTCTTTGAATCTTCTTTATCATGCTAGGATTAGCAGGAAAAAGCAAAAAATTTCAGAATTGCACCTTGCAATGTGGAGATATTACTGTTTGTGCATTTACAATATTCATTGATTTTTGCCATTGAAAAACATGTTTTTCATATACCAGAAATGTTTGAAGCTACTGACTGAATGAAAGGAGCTGGCATCTCACTCTCTTTGAATCTTCTTTATCATGCTAGGATTAACAGGAAAAAGCAAAAAATTTCAGAATTGCACCTTGCAATGTGGAGATATTACTGTTTGTGCATTTACAATATTCATTGATTTTTGCCATTGAAAAACATGTTTTTCATATACCAGAAATGTTTGAAGCTACTGACTGAATGAAAGGAGCTGGCATCTCACTCTCTTTGAATCTTCTTTATCATGCTAGGATTAGCAGGAAAAAGCAAAAAATTTCAGAATTGCACCTTGCAATGTGGAGATATTACTGTTTGTGCATTTACAATATTCATTGATTTTTGCCATTGAAAAACATGTTTTTCATATACCAGAAATGTTTGAAGCTACTGACTGAATGAAAGGAGCTGGCATCTCACTCTCTTTGAATCTTCTTTATCATGCTAGGATTAACAGGAAAAAGCTAAAAATTTCAGAATTGCACCGTGCAATGTGGAGATATTACTGTTTGTGCATTTACAATATTCATTGATTTTTGCCATTGAAAAACATGTTTTTCATATACCAGAAATGTTTGAAGCTACTGACTGAATGAAAGGAGCTGGCATCTCACTCTCTTTGAATCTTCTTTATCATGCTAGGATTAGCAGGAAAAAGTAAAAAATTTCAGAATTGCACCTTGCAATGTGGAGATATTACTGTTTGTGCATTTACAATATTCATTGATTTTTGCCATTGAAAAACATGTTTTTCATATACCAGAAATGTTTGAAGCTACTGACTGAATGAAAGGAGCTGGCATCTCACTCTCTTTGAATCTTCTTTATCATGCTAGGATTAACAGGAAAAAGCTAAAAATTTCAGAATTGCACCGTGCAATGTGGAGATATTACTGTTTGTGCATTTACAATATTCATTGATTTTTGCCATTGAAAAACATGTTTTTCATATACCAGAAATGTTTGAAGCTACTGACTGAATGAAAGGAGCTGGCATCTCACTCTCTTTGAATCTTCTTTATCATGCTAGGATTAGCAGGAAAAAGCAAAAAATTTCAGAATTGCACCTTGCAATGTGGAGATATTACTGTTTGTGCATTTACAATATTCATTGATTTTTGCCATTGAAAAACATGTTTTTCATATACCAGAAATGTTTGAAGCTACTGACTGAATGAAAGGAGCTGGCATCTCACTCTCTTTGAATCTTCTTTATCATGCTAGGATTAACAGGAAAAAGCAAAAAATTTCAGAATTGCACCGTGCAATGTGGAGATATTACTGTTTGTGCATTTACAATATTCATTGATTTTTGCCATTGAAAAACATGTTTTTCATATACCAGAAATGTTTGAAGCTACTGACTGAATGAAAGGAGCTGGCATCTCACTCTCTTTGAATCTTCTTTATCATGCTAGGATTAACAGGAAAAAGCAAAGAATTTCAGAATTGCACCTTGCAATGTGGAGATATTACTGTTTGTGCATTTACAATATTCATTGATTTTTGCCATTGAAAAACATGTTTTTCATATACCAGAAATGTTTGAAGCTACTGACTGAATGAAAGGAGCTGGCATCTCACTCTCTTTGAATCTTCTTTATCATGCTAGGATTAACAGGAAAAAGCTAAAAATTTCAGAATTGCACCGTGCAATGTGGAGATATTACTGTTTGTGCATTTACAATATTCATTGATTTTTGCCATTGAAAAACATGTTTTTCATATACCAGAAATGTTTGAAGCTACTGACTGAATGAAAGGAGCTGGCATCTCACTCTCTTTGAATCTTCTTTATCATGCTAGGATTAACAGGAAAAAGCAAAAAATTTCAGAATTGCACCTTGCAATGTGGAGATATTACTGTTTGTGCATTTACAATATTCATTGATTTTTGCCATTGAAAAACATGTTTTTCATATACCAGAAATGTTTGAAGCTACTGACTGAATGAAAGGAGCTGGCATCTCACTCTCTTTGAATCTTCTTTATCATGCTAGGATTAGCAGGAAAAAGCAAAAAATTTCAGAATTGCACCTTGCAATGTGGAGATATTACTGTTTGTGCATTTACAATATTCATTGATTTTTGCCATTGAAAAACATGTTTTTCATATACCAGAAATGTTTGAAGCTACTGACTGAATGAAAGGAGCTGGCATCTCACTCTCTTTGAATCTTCTTTATCATGCTAGGATTAACAGGAAAAAGCTAAAAATTTCAGAATTGCACCGTGCAATGTGGAGATATTACTGTTTGTGCATTTACAATATTCATTGATTTTTGCCATTGAAAAACGTTTTTCATATACCAGAAATGTTTGAAGCTACTGACTGAATGAAAGGAGCTGACATCTCACTCTCTTTGAATCTTTATCATGCTAGGATTAGCAGAAAAAAGCAAAAAATTTCAGAATTGCACCTTGCAATGTGGAGATATTACTGTTTGTGCATTTACAATATTCATTGATTTTTGCCATTGAAAAACATGTTTTTCATATACCAGAAATGTTTGAAGCTACTGACTGAATGAAAGGAGCTGGCATCTCACTCTCTTTGAATCTTCTTTATCATGCTAGGATTAACAGGAAAAAGCTAAAAATTTCAGAATTGCACCGTGCAATGTGGAGATATTACTGTTTGTGCATTTACAATATTCATTGATTTTTGCCATTGAAAAACGTTTTTCATATACCAGAAATGTTTGAAGCTACTGACTGAATGAAAGGAGCTGACATCTCACTCTCTTTGAATCTTCTTTATCATGCTAGGATTAGCAGAAAAAAGCAAAAAATTTCAGAATTGCACCTTGCAATGTGGAGATATTACTGTTTGTGCATTTACAATATTCATTGATTTTTGCCATTGAAAAACATGTTTTTCATATACCAGAAATGTTTGAAGCTACTGACTGAATGAAAGGAGCTGGCATCTCACTCTCTTTGAATCTTCTTTATCATGCTAGGATTAGCAGGAAAAAGCAAAAAATTTCAGAATTGCACCTTGCAATGTGGAGATATTACTGTTTGTGCATTTACAATATTCATTGATTTTTGCCATTGAAAAACATGTTTTTCATATACCAGAAATGTTTGAAGCTACTGACTGAATGAAAGGAGCTGGCATCTCACTCTCTTT
>NW_027371143.1:0-30331 GCF_046119375.1 Phyllobates terribilis | reverse complement strand
GAGCTGGCACCTCACTCTCTTTGAATCTTCTTTATCATGCTAAGAGGAGCAGGAAAAAGCAAAAAATTTCAGAATTGCACCTTGCAATGCGGAGAAATTACTGTTTGTGCATTTACAATATTCATTGATTTTTGCCATTGAAAAACGTCCAGAAATGATTGAAGCTACTGACTGAATGAAAGGAGCTGGCATCTCACTCTCTTTGAATCTTCTTTATCATGCTAAGAGGAGCAGGAAAAAGCAAAAAATTTCAGAATTGCACCTTGCAATGCGGAGAAATTACTGTTTGTGCATTTACAATATTCATTGATTTTTGCCATTGAAAAATGTCCAGAAATGATTGAAGCTACTGACTGAATGAAAGGAGCTGGCATCTCACTCTCTTTGAATCTTCTTTATCATGCTAAGAGGAGCAGGAAAAAGCAAAAAATTTCAGAATTGCGCCTTGCAATGCGGAGAAATTACTGTTTGTGCATTTACAAAATTCATTGATTTTTGCCATTGAAAAACATCATGTTATTCATATACCAGAAATGATTGTAGCTACTGACTGAAGGAAAGGAGCTGGCATCTCACTCTCTTTGAATCTTCTTTATCATGCTAAGAGGAGCAGGAAAAAGCAAAAAATTTCAGAATTGCAACTTGCAATGCGGAGAATTTACTGTTTGTGCATTTACAATATTCATTGATTTTTGCCATTGAAAAACGTCCAGAAATGATTGAAGCTACTGACTGAATGAAAGGAGCTGGCATCTCACTCTCTTTGAATCTTCTTTATCATGCTAAGAGGAGCAGGAAAAAGCAAAAAATTTCAGAATTGCACCTTGCAATGCGGAGAAATTACAGTTTGTGCATTTACAATATTCATTGATTTTTGCCATTGAAAAACGTCCAGAAATGATTGAAGCTACTGACTGAATGAAAGGAGCTGGCATCTCACTCTCTTTGAATCTTCTTTATCATGCTAAGAGGAGCAGGAAAAAGCAAAAAATTTCAGAATTGCACCTTGCAATGCGGAGAAATTACTGTTTGTGCATTTACAATATTCGTTGATTTTTGCCATTGAAAAACGTCCAGAAATGATTGAAGCTACTGACTGAATGAAAGGAGCTGGCATCTCACTCTCTTTGAATCTTCTTTATCATGCTAAGAGGAGCAGGAAAAAGCAAAAAATTTCAGAATTGCACCTTGCAATGCGGAGAAATTACAGTTTGTGCATTTACAATATTCATTGATTTTTGCCATTGAAAAACGTCCAGAAATGATTGAAGCTACTGACTGAATGAAAGGAGCTGGCATCTCACTCTCTTTGAATCTTCTTTATCATGCTAAGAGGAGCAGGAAAAAGCAAAAAATTTCAGAATTGCACCTTGCAATGCGGAGAAATTACTGTTTGTGCATTTACAATATTCATTGATTTTTGCCATTGAAAAACATGTTATTCATATACCAGAAATGTTTGAAGCTCCTGACTGAATGAAAGGAGCTGGCACCTCACTCTCTTTGAATCTTCTTTATCATGCTAAGAGGAGCAGGAAAAAGCAAAAAATTTCAGAATTGCACCTTGCAATGCGGAGAAATTACTGTTTGTGCATTTACAATATTCATTGATTTTTGCCATTGAAAAACGTCCAGAAATGATTGTAGCTACTGACTGAATGAAAGGAGCTGGCATCTCACTCTCTTTGAATCTTCTTTATCATGCTAAGAGGAGCAGGAAAAAGCAAAAAATTTCAGAATTGCACCTTGCAATGCGGAGAAATTACTGTTTGTGCATTTACAATATTCATTGATTTTTGCCATTGAAAAACATCATGTTATTCATATACCAGAAATGTTTGAAGCTACTGACTGAATGAAAGGAGCTGACATCTCACTCTCTTTGAATCTTCTTTATCATGCTAAGAGGAGCAGGAAAAAGCAAAAAATTTCAGAATTGCACCTTGCAATGCGGAGAAATTACTGTTTGTGCATTTACAATATTCATTGATTTTTGCCATTGAAAAACGTCCAGAAATGATTGAAGCTACTGACTGAATGAAAGGAGCTGGCATCTCACTCTCTTTGAATCATGCTAAGAGGAGCAGGAAAAAGCAAAAAATTTCAGAATTGCACCTTGCAATGCGGAGAAATTACTGTTTGTGCATTTACAATATTCATTGATTTTTGCCATTGAAAAACATCATGTTATTCATATACCAGAAATGTTTGAAGCTACTGACTGAATGAAAGGAGCTGGCATCTCACTCTCTTTGAATCTTCTTTATCATGCTAAGAGGAGCAGGAAAAAGCAAAAAATTTTAGAATTGCACCTTGCAATGTGGAGAAATTACTGTTTGTGCATTTACAATATTCATTGATTTTTACCATTGAAAAACGTCCAGAAATGATTGAAGCTACTGACTGAATGAAAGTAGCTGGCATCTCACTCTCTTTGAATCTTCTTTATCATGCTAAGAGGAGCAGGAAAAAGCAAAAAATTTCAGACTTGCACCTTGCAATGCGGAGAAATTACTGTTTGTGCATTTACAATATTCATTGATTTTTGCCATTGAAAAACATCATGTTATTCATATACCAGAAATGTTTGAAGCTACTGACTGAATGAAAGGAGCTGGCATCTCACTCTCTTTGAATCTTCTTTATCATGCTAAGAGGAGCAGGAAAAAGCAAAAAATTTCAGAATTGCACCTTGCAATGCGGAGAAATTACTGTTTGTGCATTTACAATATTCATTGATTTTTGCCATTGAAAAACGTCCAGAAATGATTGAAGCTACTGACTGAATGAAAGGAGCTGGCATCTCACTCTCTTTGAATCTTCTTTATCATGCTAAGAGGAGCAGGAAAAAGCAAAAAATTTCAGAATTGCACCTTGCAATGCGGAGAAATTACTGTTTGTGCATTTACAATATTCATTGATTTTTGCCATTGAAAAACGTCCAGAAATGATTGAAGCTACTGACTGAATGAAAGGAGCTGGCATCTCACTCTCTTTGAATCTTCTTTATCATGCTAAGAGGAGCAGGAAAAAGCAAAAAATTTCAGAATTGCACCTTGCAATGCGGAGAAATTACTGTTTGTGCATTTACAATATTCATTGATTTTTGCCATTGAAAAACATGTTATTCATATACCAGAAATGTTTGAAGCTACTGACTGAATGAAAGGAGCTGGCACCTCAATCTCTTTGAATCTTCTTTATCATGCTAAGAGGAGCGGGAAAAAGCAAAAAATTTCAGAATTGCACCTTGCAATGCGGAGAAATTACTGTTTGTGCATTTACAATATTCATTGATTTTTGCCATTGAAAAACGTCCAGAAATGATTGAAGGTACTGACTGAATGAAAGGAGCTGGCATCTCACTCTCTTTGAATCTTCTTTATCATGCTAAGAGGAGCAGGAAAAAGCAAAAAATTTCAGAATTGCACCTTGCAATGCGGAGAAATTACTGTTTGTGCATTTACAATATTCATTGATTTTTGCCATTGAAAAACGTCCAGAAATGATTGAAGCTACTGACTGAATGAAAGGAGCTGGCATCTCACTCTCTTTGAATCTTCTTTATCATGCTAAGAGGAGCAGGAAAAAGCAAAAAATTTCAGAATTGCACCTTGCAATGCGGAGAAATTACTGTTTGTGCATTTACAATATTCATTGATTTTTGCCATTGAAAAACATCCAGAAATGATTGAAGCTACTGACTGAATGAAAGGAGCTGGCATCTCACTCTCTTTGAATCTTCTTTATCATGCTAAGAGGAGCAGGAAAAAGCAAAAAATTTCAGAATTGCACCTTGCAATGCGGAGAAATTACTGTTTGTGCATTTACAATATTCATTGATTTTTGCCATTGAAAAACATCATGTTATTCATATACCAGAAATGTTTGAAGCTACTGACTGAATGAAAGGAGCTGGCATCTCACTCTCTTTGAATCTTCTTTATCATGCTAAGAGGAGCAGGAAAAAGCAAAAAATTTCAGAATTGCACCTTGCAATGTGGAGAAATTACTGTTTGTGCATTTACAATATTCATTGATTTTTACCATTGAAAAACGTCCAGAAATGATTGAAGCTACTGACTGAATGAAAGTAGCTGGCATCTCACTCTCTTTGAATCTTCTTTATCATGCTAAGAGGAGCAGGAAAAAGCAAAAAATTTCAGACTTGCACCTTGCAATGCGGAGAAATTACTGTTTGTGCATTTACAATATTCATTGATTTTTGCCATTGAAAAACATCATGTTATTCATATACCAGAAATGTTTGAAGCTACTGACTGAATGAAAGGAGCTGGCATCTCACTCTCTTTGATTCTTCTTTATCATGCTAAGAGGAGCAGAAAAAAGCAAAAAATTTCAGACTTGCACCTTGCAATGCGGAGAAATTACTGTTTGTGCATTTACAATATTCATTGATTTTTGCCATTGAAAAACATCATGTTATTCATATACCAAAAATGTTTGAAGCTACTGACTGAATGAAAGGAGCTGGCATCTCACTCTCTTTGAATCTTCTTTATCATGCTAAGAGGAGCAGGAAAAAGCAAAAAATTTCAGAATTGCACCTTGCAATGCGGAGAAATTACTGTTTGTGCATTTACAATATTCATTGATTTTTGCCATTGAAAAACGTCCAGAAATGATTGAAGGTACTGACTGAATGAAAGGAGCTGGCATCTCACTCTCTTTGAATCTTCTTTATCATGCTAAGAGGAGCAGGAAAAAGCAAAAAATTTCAGAATTGCAACTTGCAATGCGGAGAAATTACTGTTTGTGCATTTACAATATTCATTGATTTTTGCCATTGAAAAACGTCCAGAAATGATTGAAGCTACTGACTGAATGAAAGGAGCTGGCATCTCACTCTCTTTGAATCTTCTTTATCATGCTAAGTGGAGCAGGAAAAAGCAAAAAATTTCAGAATTGCACCTTGCAATGCGGAGAAATTACAGTTTGTGCATTTACAATATTCATTGATTTTTGCCATTGAAAAATGTCCAGAAATGATTGAAGCTACTGACTGAATGAAAGGAGCTGGCATCTCACTCTCTTTGAATCTTCTTTATCATGCTAAGAGGAGCAGGAAAAAGCAAAAAATTTCAGAATTGCACCTTGCAATGCGGAGAAATTACTGTTTGTGCATTTACAATATTCGTTGATTTTTGCCATTGAAAAACGTCCAGAAATGATTGAAGCTACTGACTGAATGAAAGGAGCTGGCATCTCACTCTCTTTGAATCATGCTAAGAGGAGCAGGAAAAAGCAAAAAATTTCAGAATTGCACCTTGCAATGCGGAGAAATTACTGTTTGTGCATTTACAATATTCATTGATTTTTGCCATTGAAAAACATCATGTTATTCATATACCAGAAATGTTTGAAGCTACTGACTGAATGAAAGGAGCTGGCATCTCACTCTCTTTGAATCTTCTTTATCATGCTAAGAGGAGCAGGAAAAAGCAAAAAATTTTAGAATTGCACCTTGCAATGTGGAGAAATTACTGTTTGTGCATTTACAATATTCATTGATTTTTACCATTGAAAAACGTCCAGAAATGATTGAAGCTACTGACTGAATGAAAGTAGCTGGCATCTCACTCTCTTTGAATCTTCTTTATCATGCTAAGAGGAGCAGGAAAAAGCAAAAAATTTCAGACTTGCACCTTGCAATGCGGAGAAATTACTGTTTGTGCATTTACAATATTCATTGATTTTTGCCATTGAAAAACATCATGTTATTCATATACCAGAAATGTTTGAAGCTACTGACTGAATGAAAGGAGCTGGCATCTCACTCTCTTTGAATCTTCTTTATCATGCTAAGAGGAGCAGGAAAAAGCAAAAAATTTCAGAATTGCACCTTGCAATGCGGAGAAATTACTGTTTGTGCATTTACAATATTCATTGATTTTTGCCATTGAAAAACGTCCAGAAATGATTGAAGCTACTGACTGAATGAAAGGAGCTGGCATCTCACTCTCTTTGAATCTTCTTTATCATGCTAAGAGGAGCAGGAAAAAGCAAAAAATTTCAGAATTGCACCTTGCAATGCGGAGAAATTACTGTTTGTGCATTTACAATATTCATTGATTTTTGCCATTGAAAAACGTCCAGAAATGATTGAAGCTACTGACTGAATGAAAGGAGCTGGCATCTCACTCTCTTTGAATCTTCTTTATCATGCTAAGAGGAGCAGGAAAAAGCAAAAAATTTCAGAATTGCACCTTGCAATGCGGAGAAATTACTGTTTGTGCATTTACAATATTCATTGATTTTTGCCATTGAAAAACATGTTATTCATATACCAGAAATGTTTGAAGCTACTGACTGAATGAAAGGAGCTGGCACCTCAATCTCTTTGAATCTTCTTTATCATGCTAAGAGGAGCGGGAAAAAGCAAAAAATTTCAGAATTGCACCTTGCAATGCGGAGAAATTACTGTTTGTGCATTTACAATATTCATTGATTTTTGCCATTGAAAAACGTCCAGAAATGATTGAAGGTACTGACTGAATGAAAGGAGCTGGCATCTCACTCTCTTTGAATCTTCTTTATCATGCTAAGAGGAGCAGGAAAAAGCAAAAAATTTCAGAATTGCACCTTGCAATGCGGAGAAATTACTGTTTGTGCATTTACAATATTCATTGATTTTTGCCATTGAAAAACGTCCAGAAATGATTGAAGCTACTGACTGAATGAAAGGAGCTGGCATCTCACTCTCTTTGAATCTTCTTTATCATGCTAAGAGGAGCAGGAAAAAGCAAAAAATTTCAGAATTGCACCTTGCAATGCGGAGAAATTACTGTTTGTGCATTTACAATATTCATTGATTTTTGCCATTGAAAAACATCCAGAAATGATTGAAGCTACTGACTGAATGAAAGGAGCTGGCATCTCACTCTCTTTGAATCTTCTTTATCATGCTAAGAGGAGCAGGAAAAAGCAAAAAATTTCAGAATTGCACCTTGCAATGCGGAGAAATTACTGTTTGTGCATTTACAATATTCATTGATTTTTGCCATTGAAAAACATCATGTTATTCATATACCAGAAATGTTTGAAGCTACTGACTGAATGAAAGGAGCTGGCATCTCACTCTCTTTGAATCTTCTTTATCATGCTAAGAGGAGCAGGAAAAAGCAAAAAATTTCAGAATTGCACCTTGCAATGTGGAGAAATTACTGTTTGTGCATTTACAATATTCATTGATTTTTACCATTGAAAAACGTCCAGAAATGATTGAAGCTACTGACTGAATGAAAGTAGCTGGCATCTCACTCTCTTTGAATCTTCTTTATCATGCTAAGAGGAGCAGGAAAAAGCAAAAAATTTCAGACTTGCACCTTGCAATGCGGAGAAATTACTGTTTGTGCATTTACAATATTCATTGATTTTTGCCATTGAAAAACATCATGTTATTCATATACCAGAAATGTTTGAAGCTACTGACTGAATGAAAGGAGCTGGCATCTCACTCTCTTTGAATCTTCTTTATCATGCTAAGAGGAGCAGAAAAAAGCAAAAAATTTCAGACTTGCACCTTGCAATGCGGAGAAATTACTGTTTGTGCATTTACAATATTCATTGATTTTTGCCATTGAAAAACATCATGTTATTCATATACCAGAAATGTTTGAAGCTACTGACTGAATGAAAGGAGCTGGCATCTCACTCTCTTTGAATCTTCTTTATCATGCTAAGAGGAGCAGGAAAAAGCAAAAAATTTCAGAATTGCACCTTGCAATGCGGAGAAATTACTGTTTGTGCATTTACAATATTCATTGATTTTTGCCATTGAAAAACGTCCAGAAATGATTGAAGGTACTGACTGAATGAAAGGAGCTGGCATCTCACTCTCTTTGAATCTTCTTTATCATGCTAAGAGGAGCAGGAAAAAGCAAAAAATTTCAGAATTGCAACTTGCAATGCGGAGAAATTACTGTTTGTGCATTTACAATATTCATTGATTTTTGCCATTGAAAAACGTCCAGAAATGATTGAAGCTACTGACTGAATGAAAGGAGCTGGCATCTCACTCTCTTTGAATCTTGTTTATCATGCTAAATGGAGCAGGAAAAAGCAAAAAATTTCAGAATTGCACCTTGCAATGCGGAGAAATTACAGTTTGTGCATTTACAATATTCATTGATTTTTGCCATTGAAAAATGTCCAGAAATGATTGAAGCTACTGACTGGATGAAAGGAGCTGGCATCTCACTCTCTTTGAATCTTCTTTATCATGCTAAGAGGAGCAGGAAAAAGCAAAAAATTTCAGAATTGCACCTTGCAATGCGGAGAAATTACTGTTTGTGCATTTACAATATTCGTTGATTTTTGCCATTGAAAAACGTCCAGAAATGATTGAAGCTACTGACTGAATGAAAGGAGCTGGCATCTCACTCTCTTTGAATCTTCTTTATCATGCTAAGAGGAGCAGGAAAAAGCAAAAAATTTCAGAATTGCACATTGCAATGCGGAGAAATTACAGTTTGTGCATTTACAATATTCATTGATTTTTGTCATTGAAAAACGTCCAGAAATGATTGAAGCTACTGACTGAATGAAAGGAGCTGGCATCTCACTCTCTTTGAATCTTCTTTATCATGCTAAGAGGAGCAGGAAAAAGCAAAAAATTTCAGAATTGCACCTTGCAATGCGGAGAATTTACTGTTTGTGCATTTACAATATTCATTGATTTTTGCCATTGAAAAACATGTTATTCATATATCAGAAATGTTTGAAGCTCCTGACTGAATGAAAGGAGCTGGCACCTCACTCTCTTTGAATCTTCTTTATCATGCTAAGAGGAGCAGGAAAAAGCAAAAAATTTCAGAATTGCACCTTGCAATGCGGAGAAATTACTGTTTGTGCATTTACAATATTCATTGATTTTTGCCATTGAAAAACGTCCAGAAATGATTGAAGCTACTGACTGAATGAAAGGAGCTGGCATCTCACTCTCTTTGAATCTTCTTTATCATGCTAAGAGGAGCAGGAAAAAGCAAAAAATTTCAGAATTGCACCTTGCAATGCGGAGAAATTACTGTTTGTGCATTTACAATATTCATTGATTTTTGCCATTGAAAAATGTCCAGAAATGATTGAAGCTACTGACTGAATGAAAGGAGCTGGCATCTCACTCTCTTTGAATCTTCTTTATCATGCTAAGAGGAGCAGGAAAAAGCAAAAAATTTCAGAATTGCGCCTTGCAATGCGGAGAAATTACTGTTTGTGCATTTACAAAATTCATTGATTTTTGCCATTGAAAAACATCATGTTATTCATATACCAGAAATGATTGAAGCTACTGACTGAAGGAAAGGAGCTGGCATCTCACTCTCTTTGAATCTTCTTTATCATGCTAAGAGGAGCAGGAAAAAGCAAAAAATTTCAGAATTGCACCTTGCAATGCGGAGAATTTACTGTTTGTGCATTTACAATATTCATTGATTTTTGCCATTGAAAAACGTCCAGAAATTATTGAAGCTACTGACTGAATGAAAGGAGCTGGCATCTCACTCTCTTTGAATCTTCTTTATCATGCTAAGAGGAGCAGGAAAAAGCAAAAAATTTCAGAATTGCACCTTGCAATGCGGAGAAATTACAGTTTGTGCATTTACAATATTCATTGATTTTTGCCATTGAAAAACGTCCAGAAATGATTGAAGCTACTGACTGAATGAAAGGAGCTGGCATCTCACTCTCTTTGAATCTTCTTTATCATGCTAAGAGGAGCAGGAAAAAGCAAAAAATTTCAGAATTGCACCTTGCAATGCGGAGAAATTACTGTTTGTGCATTTACAATATTCGTTGATTTTTGCCATTGAAAAACGTCCAGAAATGATTGAAGCTACTGACTGAATGAAAGGAGCTGGCATCTCACTCTCTTTGAATCTTCTTTATCATGCTAAGAGGAGCAGGAAAAAGCAAAAAATTTCAGAATTGCACCTTGCAATGCGGAGAAATTACTGTTTGTGCATTTACAATATTCATTGATTTTTGCCATTGAAAAACATCATGTTATTCATATACCAGAAATGTTTGAAGCTACTGACTGAATGAAAGGAGCTGGCATGTCACTCTCTTTGAATCTTCTTTATCATGCTAAGAGGAGCAGGAAAAAGCAAAAAATTTCAGAATTGCACCTTGCAATGTGGAGAAATTACTGTTTGTGCATTTACAATATTCATTGATTTTTACCATTGAAAAACGTCCAGAAATGATTGAAGCTACTGACTGAATGAAAGTAGCTGGCATCTCACTCTCTTTGAATCTTCTTTATCATGCTAAGAGGAGCAGGAAAAAGCAAAAAATTTCAGACTTGCACCTTGCAATGCGGAGAAATTACTGTTTGTGCATTTACAATATTCATTGATTTTTGCCATTGAAAAACATCATGTTATTCATATACCAGAAATGTTTGAAGCTACTGACTGAATGAAAGGAGCTGGCATCTCACTCTCTTTGAATCTTCTTTATCATGCTAAGAGGAGCAGAAAAAAGCAAAAAATTTCAGACTTGCACCTTGCAATGCGGAGAAATTACTGTTTGTGCATTTACAATATTCATTGATTTTTGCCATTGAAAAACATCATGTTATTCATATACCAGAAATGTTTGAAGCTACTGACTGAATGAAAGGAGCTGGCATCTCACTCTCTTTGAATCTTCTTTATCATGCTAAGAGGAGCAGGAAAAAGCAAAAAATTTCAGAATTGCACCTTGCAATGCGGAGAAATTACTGTTTGTGCATTTACAATATTCATTGATTTTTGCCATTGAAAAACGTCCAGAAATGATTGAAGGTACTGACTGAATGAAAGGAGCTGGCATCTCACTCTCTTTGAATCTTCTTTATCATGCTAAGAGGAGCAGGAAAAAGCAAAAAATTTCAGAATTGCAACTTGCAATGCGGAGAAATTACTGTTTGTGCATTTACAATATTCATTGATTTTTGCCATTGAAAAACGTCCAGAAATGATTGAAGCTACTGACTGAATGAAAGGAGCTGGCATCTCACTCTCTTTGAATCTTCTTTATCATGCTAAGTGGAGCAGGAAAAAGCAAAAAATTTCAGAATTGCACCTTGCAATGCGGAGAAATTACAGTTTGTGCATTTACAATATTCATTGATTTTTGCCATTGAAAAACGTCCAGAAATGATTGAAGCTACTGACTGAATGAAAGGAGCTGGCATCTCACTCTCTTTGAATCTTCTTTATCATGCTAAGAGGAGCAGGAAAAAGCAAAAAATTTCAGAATTGCACCTTGCAATGCGGAGAAATTACTGTTTGTGCATTTACAATATTCGTTGATTTTTGCCATTGAAAAACGTCCAGAAATGATTGAAGCTACTGACTGAATGAAAGGAGCTGGCATCTCACTCTCTTTGAATCTTCTTTATCATGCTAAGAGGAGCAGGAAAAAGCAAAAAATTTCAGAATTGCACCTTGCAATGCGGAGAAATTACAGTTTGTGCATTTACAATATTCATTGATTTTTGCCATTGAAAAACGTCCAGAAATGATTGAAGCTACTGACTGAATGAAAGGAGCTGGCATCTCACTCTCTTTGAATCTTCTTTATCATGCTAAGAGGAGCAGGAAAAAGCAAAAAATTTCAGAATTGCACCTTGCAATGCGGAGAATTTACTGTTTGTGCATTTACAATATTCATTGATTTTTGCCATTGAAAAACATGTTATTCATATACCAGAAATGTTTGAAGCTCCTGACTGAATGAAAGGAGCTGGCACCTCACTCTCTTTGAATCTTCTTTATCATGCTAAGAGGAGCAGGAAAAAGCAAAAAATTTCAGAATTGCACCTTGCAATGCGGAGAAATTACTGTTTGTGCATTTACAATATTCATTGATTTTTGCCATTGAAAAACGTCCAGAAATGATTGAAGCTACTGACTGAATGAAAGGAGCTGGCATCTCACTCTCTTTGAATCTTCTTTATCATGCTAAGAGGAGCAGGAAAAAGCAAAAAATTTCAGAATTGCACCTTGCAATGCGGAGAAATTACTGTTTGTGCATTTACAATATTCATTGATTTTTGCCATTGAAAAATGTCCAGAAATGATTGAAGCTACTGACTGAATGAAAGGAGCTGGCATCTCACTCTCTTTGAATCTTCTTTATCATGCTAAGAGGAGCAGGAAAAAGCAAAAAATTTCAGAATTGCGCCTTGCAATGCGGAGAAATTACTGTTTGTGCATTTACAAAATTCATTGATTTTTGCCATTGAAAAACATCATGTTATTCATATACCAGAAATGATTGAAGCTACTGACTGAAGGAAAGGAGCTGGCATCTCACTCTCTTTGAATCTTCTTTATCATGCTAAGAGGAGCAGGAAAAAGCAAAAAATTTCAGAATTGCACCTTGCAATGCGGAGAATTTACTGTTTGTGCATTTACAATATTCATTGATTTTTGCCATTGAAAAACGTCCAGAAATTATTGAAGCTACTGACTGAATGAAAGGAGCTGGCATCTCACTCTCTTTGAATCTTCTTTATCATGCTAAGAGGAGCAGGAAAAAGCAAAAAATTTCAGAATTGCACCTTGCAATGCGGAGAAATTACAGTTTGTGCATTTACAATATTCATTGATTTTTGCCATTGAAAAACGTCCAGAAATGATTGAAGCTACTGACTGAATGAAAGGAGCTGGCATCACACTCTCTTTGAATCTTCTTTATCATGATAAGAGGAGCAGGAAAAAGCAAAAAATTTCAGAATTGCACCTTGCAATGCGGAGAAATTACTGTTTGTGCATTTACAATATTCGTTGATTTTTGCCATTGAAAAACGTCCAGAAATGATTGAAGCTACTGACTGAATGAAAGGAGCTGGCATCTCACTCTCTTTGAATCTTCTTTATCATGCTAAGAGGAGCAGGAAAAAGCAAAAAATTTCAGAATTGCACCTTGCAATGCGGAGAAATTACAGTTTGTGCATTTACAATATTCATTGATTTTTGCCATTGAAAAACGTCCAGAAATGATTGAAGCTACTGACTGAATGAAAGGAGCTGGCATCTCACTCTCTTTGAATCTTCTTTATCATGCTAAGAGGAGCAGGAAAAAGCAAAAAATTTCAGAATTGCACCTTGCAATGCGGAGAAATTACTGTTTGTGCATTTACAATATTCGTTGATTTTTGCCATTGAAAAACGTCCAGAAATGATTGAAGCTACTGACTGAATGAAAGGAGCTGGCATCTCACTCTCTTTGAATCTTCTTTATCATGCTAAGAGGAGCAGGAAAAAGCAAAAAATTTCAGAATTGCACCTTGCAATGCGGAGAAATTACTGTTTGTGCATTTACAATATTCGTTGATTTTTGCCATTGAAAAACGTCCAGAAATGATTGAAGCTACTGACTGAATGAAAGGAGCTGGCATCTCACTCTCTTTGAATCTTCTTTATCATGCTAAGAGGAGCAGGAAAAAGCAAAAAATTTCAGAATTGCACCTTGCAATGCGGAGAAATTACAGTTTGTGCATTTACAATATTCATTGATTTTTGCCATTGAAAAACGTCCAGAAATGATTGAAGCTACTGACTGAATGAAAGGAGCTGGCATCTCACTCTCTTTGAATCTTCTTTATCATGCTAAGAGGAGCAGGAAAAAGCAAAAAATTTCAGAATTGCACCTTGCAATGCGGAGAAATTACTGTTTGTGCATTTACAATATTCGTTGATTTTTGCCATTGAAAAACGTCCAGAAATGATTGAAGCTACTGACTGAATGAAAGGAGCTGGCATCTCACTCTCTTTGAATCTTCTTTATCATGCTAAGAGGAGCAGGAAAAAGCAAAAAATTTCAGAATTGCACCTTGCAATGCGGAGAAATTACAGTTTGTGCATTTACAATATTCATTGATTTTTGCCATTGAAAAACGTCCAGAAATGATTGAAGCTACTGACTGAATGAAAGGAGCTGGCATCTCACTCTCTTTGAATCTTCTTTATCATGCTAAGAGGAGCAGGAAAAAGCAAAAAATTTCAGAATTGCACCTTGCAATGCGGAGAATTTACTGTTTGTGCATTTACAATATTCATTGATTTTTGCCATTGAAAAACATGTTATTCATATACCAGAAATGTTTGAAGCTCCTGACTGAATGAAAGGAGCTGGCACCTCACTCTCTTTGAATCTTCTTTATCATGCTAAGAGGAGCAGGAAAAAGCAAAAAATTTCAGAATTGCACCTTGCAATGCGGAGAAATTACTGTTTGTGCATTTACAATATTCATTGATTTTTGCCATTGAAAAACGTCCAGAAATGATTGAAGCTACTGACTGAATGAAAGGAGCTGGCATCTCACTCTCTTTGAATCTTCTTTATCATGCTAAGAGGAGCAGGAAAAAGCAAAAAATTTCAGAATTGCACCTTGCAATGCGGAGAAATTACTGTTTGTGCATTTACAATATTCATTGATTTTTGCCATTGAAAAATGTCCAGAAATGATTGAAGCTACTGACTGAATGAAAGGAGCTGGCATCTCACTCTCTTTGAATCTTCTTTATCATGCTAAGAGGAGCAGGAAAAAGCAAAAAATTTCAGAATTGCGCCTTGCAATGCGGAGAAATTACTGTTTGTGCATTTACAAAATTCATTGATTTTTGCCATTGAAAAACATCATGTTATTCATATACCAGAAATGATTGAAGCTACTGACTGAAGGAAAGGAGCTGGCATCTCACTCTCTTTGAATCTTCTTTATCATGCTAAGAGGAGCAGGAAAAAGCAAAAAATTTCAGAATTGCACCTTGCAATGCGGAGAATTTACTGTTTGTGCATTTACAATATTCATTGATTTTTGCCATTGAAAAACGTCCAGAAATTATTGAAGCTACTGACTGAATGAAAGGAGCTGGCATCTCACTCTCTTTGAATCTTCTTTATCATGCTAAGAGGAGCAGGAAAAAGCAAAAAATTTCAGAATTGCACCTTGCAATGCGGAGAAATTACAGTTTGTGCATTTACAATATTCATTGATTTTTGCCATTGAAAAACGTCCAGAAATGATTGAAGCTACTGACTGAATGAAAGGAGCTGGCATCACACTCTCTTTGAATCTTCTTTATCATGATAAGAGGAGCAGGAAAAAGCAAAAAATTTCAGAATTGCACCTTGCAATGCGGAGAAATTACTGTTTGTGCATTTACAATATTCGTTGATTTTTGCCATTGAAAAACGTCCAGAAATGATTGAAGCTACTGACTGAATGAAAGGAGCTGGCATCTCACTCTCTTTGAATCTTCTTTATCATGCTAAGAGGAGCAGGAAAAAGCAAAAAATTTCAGAATTGCACCTTGCAATGCGGAGAAATTACTGTTTGTGCATTTACAATATTCATTGATTTTTGCCATTGAAAAACATCATGTTATTCATATACCAGAAATGTTTGAAGCTACTGACTGAATGAAAGGAGCTGGCATCTCACTCTCTTTGAATCTTCTTTATCATGCTAAGAGGAGCAGGAAAAAGCAAAAAATTTCAGAATTGCACCTTGCAATGCGGAGAAATTACTGTTTGTGCATTTACAATATTCGTTGATTTTTGCCATTGAAAAACGTCCAGAAATGATTGAAGCTACTGACTGAATGAAAGGAGCTGGCATCTCACTCTCTTTGAATCTTCTTTATCATGCTAAGAGGAGCAGGAAAAAGCAAAAAATTTCAGAATTGCACCTTGCAATGCGGAGAAATTACTGTTTGTGCATTTACAATATTCATTGATTTTTGCCATTGAAAAACATCATGTTATTCATATACCAGAAATGTTTGAAGCTACTGACTGAATGAAAGGAGCTGGCATGTCACTCTCTTTGAATCTTCTTTATCATGCTAAGAGGAGCAGGAAAAAGCAAAAAATTTCAGAATTGCACCTTGCAATGCGGAGAAATTACTGTTTGTGCATTTACAATATTCATTGATTTTTGCCATTGAAAAACATAATGTTATTCATATACCAGAAATGTTTGAAGCTACTGACTGAATGAAAGGAGCTGGCATCTCAATCTCTTTGAATCTTCTTTATCATGCTAAGAGGAGCATGAAAAAGCAAAAAATTTCAGAATTGCACCTTGCAATGTGGAGAAATTACTGTTTGTGCATTTACAATATTCATTGATTTTTACCATTGAAAAACGTCCAGAAATGATTGAAGCTACTGACTGAATGAAAGTAGCTGGCATCTCACTCTCTTTGAATCTTCTTTATCATGCTAAGAGGAGCAGGAAAAAGCAAAAAATTTCAGACTTGCACCTTGCAATGCGGAGAAATTACTGTTTGTGCATTTACAATATTCATTGATTTTTGCCATTGAAAAACATCATGTTATTCATATACCAGAAATGTTTGAAGCTACTGACTGAATGAAAGGAGCTGGCATCTCACTCTCTTTGAATCTTCTTTATCATGCTAAGAGGAGCAGAAAAAAGCAAAAAATTTCAGACTTGCACCTTGCAATGCGGAGAAATTACTGTTTGTGCATTTACAATATTCATTGATTTTTGCCATTGAAAAACATCATGTTATTCATATACCAGAAATGTTTGAAGCTACTGACTGAATGAAAGGAGCTGGCATCTCACTCTCTTTGAATCTTCTTTATCATGCTAAGAGGAGCAGGAAAAAGCAAAAAATTTCAGAATTGCACCTTGCAATGCGGAGAAATTACTGTTTGTGCATTTACAATATTCATTGATTTTTGCCATTGAAAAACGTCCAGAAATGATTGAAGGTACTGACTGAATGAAAGGAGCTGGCATCTCACTCTCTTTGAATCTTCTTTATCATGCTAAGAGGAGCAGGAAAAAGCAAAAAATTTCAGAATTGCAACTTGCAATGCGGAGAAATTACTGTTTGTGCATTTACAATATTCATTGATATTTGCCATTGAAAAACGTCCAGAAATGATTGAAGCTACTGACTGAATGAAAGGAGCTGGCATCTCACTCTCTTTGAATCTTCTTTATCATGCTAAGTGGAGCAGGAAAAAGCAAAAAATTTCAGAATTGCACCTTGCAATGCGGAGAAATTACAGTTTGTGCATTTACAATATTCATTGATTTTTGCCATTGAAAAACGTCCAGAAATGATTGAAGCTACTGACTGAATGAAAGGAGCTGGCATCTCACTCTCTTTGAATCTTCTTTATCATGCTAAGAGGAGCAGGAAAAAGCAAAAAATTTCAGAATTGCACCTTGCAATGCGGAGAAATTACTGTTTGTGCATTTACAATATTCGTTGATTTTTGCCATTGAAAAACGTCCAGAAATGATTGAAGCTACTGACTGAATGAAAGGAGCTGGCATCTCACTCTCTTTGAATCTTCTTTATCATGCTAAGAGGAGCAGGAAAAAGCAAAAAATTTCAGAATTGCACCTTGCAATGCGGAGAAATTACAGTTTGTGCATTTACAATATTCATTGATTTTTGCCATTGAAAAACGTCCAGAAATGATTGAAGCTACTGACTGAATGAAAGGAGCTGGCATCTCACTCTCTTTGAATCTTCTTTATCATGCTAAGAGGAGCAGGAAAAGGCAAAAAATTTCAGAATTGCACCTTGCAATGCGGAGAATTTACTGTTTGTGCATTTACAATATTCATTGATTTTTGCCATTGAAAAACATGTTATTCATATACCAGAAATGTTTGAAGCTCCTGACTGAATGAAAGGAGCTGGCACCTCACTCTCTTTGAATCTTCTTTATCATGCTAAGAGGAGCAGGAAAAAGCAAAAAATTTCAGAATTGCACCTTGCAATGCGGAGAAATTACTGTTTGTGCATTTACAATATTCATTGATTTTTGCCATTGAAAAACGTCCAGAAATGATTGAAGCTACTGACTGAATGAAAGGAGCTGGCATCTCACTCTCTTTGAATCTTCTTTATCATGCTAAGAGGAGCAGGAAAAAGCAAAAAATTTCAGAATTGCACCTTGCAATGCGGAGAAATTACTGTTTGTGCATTTACAATATTCATTGATTTTTGCCATTGAAAAATGTCCAGAAATGATTGAAGCTACTGACTGAATGAAAGGAGCTGGCATCTCACTCTCTTTGAATCTTCTTTATCATGCTAAGAGGAGCAGGAAAAAGCAAAAAATTTCAGAATTGCGCCTTGCAATGCGGAGAAATTACTGTTTGTGCATTTACAAAATTCATTGATTTTTGCCATTGAAAAACATCATGTTATTCATATACCAGAAATGATTGAAGCTACTGACTGAAGGAAAGGAGCTGGCATCTCACTCTCTTTGAATCTTCTTTATCATGCTAAGAGGAGCAGGAAAAAGCAAAAAATTTCAGAATTGCACCTTGCAATGCGGAGAATTTACTGTTTGTGCATTTACAATATTCATTGATTTTTGCCATTGAAAAACGTCCAGAAATTATTGAAGCTACTGACTGAATGAAAGGAGCTGGCATCTCACTCTCTTTGAATCTTCTTTATCATGCTAAGAGGAGCAGGAAAAAGCAAAAAATTTCAGAATTGCACCTTGCAATGCGGAGAAATTACAGTTTGTGCATTTACAATATTCATTGATTTTTGCCATTGAAAAACGTCCAGAAATGATTGAAGCTACTGACTGAATGAAAGGAGCTGGCATCACACTCTCTTTGAATCTTCTTTATCATGATAAGAGGAGCAGGAAAAAGCAAAAAATTTCAGAATTGCACCTTGCAATGCGGAGAAATTACTGTTTGTGCATTTACAATATTCGTTGATTTTTGCCATTGAAAAACGTCCAGAAATGATTGAAGCTACTGACTGAATGAAAGGAGCTGGCATCTCACTCTCTTTGAATCTTCTTTATCATGCTAAGAGGAGCAGGAAAAAGCAAAAAATTTCAGAATTGCACCTTGCAATGCGGAGAAATTACTGTTTGTGCATTTACAATATTCATTGATTTTTGCCATTGAAAAACATCATGTTATTCATATACCAGAAATGTTTGAAGCTACTGACTGAATGAAAGGAGCTGGCATCTCACTCTCTTTGAATCTTCTTTATCATGCTAAGAGGAGCAGGAAAAAGCAAAAAATTTCAGAATTGCACCTTGCAATGCGGAGAAATTACTGTTTGTGCATTTACAATATTCATTGATTTTTGCCATTGAAAAACATCATGTTATTCATATACCAGAAATGTTTGAAGCTACTGACTGAATGAAAGGAGCTGGCATCTCAATCTCTTTGAATCTTCTTTATCATGCTAAGAGGAGCATGAAAAAGCAAAAAATTTCAGAATTGCACCTTGCAATGTGGAGAAATTACTGTTTGTGCATTTACAATATTCATTGATTTTTACCATTGAAAAACGTCCAGAAATGATTGAAGCTACTGACTGAATGAAAGTAGCTGGCATCTCACTCTCTTTGAATCTTCTTTATCATGCTAAGAGGAGCAGGAAAAAGCAAAAAATTTCAGACTTGCACCTTGCAATGCGGAGAAATTACTGTTTGTGCATTTACAATATTCATTGATTTTTGCCATTGAAAAACATCATGTTATTCATATACCAGAAATGTTTGAAGCTACTGACTGAATGAAAGGAGCTGGCATCTCACTCTCTTTGAATCTTCTTTATCATGCTAAGAGGAGCAGAAAAAAGCAAAAAATTTCAGACTTGCACCTTGCAATGCGGAGAAATTACTGTTTGTGCATTTACAATATTCATTGATTTTTGCCATTGAAAAACATCATGTTATTCATATACCAGAAATGTTTGAAGCTACTGACTGAATGAAAGGAGCTGGCATCTCACTCTCTTTGAATCTTCTTTATCATGCTAAGAGGAGCAGGAAAAAGCAAAAAATTTCAGAATTGCACCTTGCAATGCGGAGAAATTACTGTTTGTGCATTTACAATATTCATTGATTTTTGCCATTGAAAAACGTCCAGAAATGATTGAAGCTACTGACTGAAGGAAAGGAGCTGGCATCTCACTCTCTTTGAATCTTCTTTATCATGCTAAGAGGAGCAGGAAAAAGCAAAAAATTTCAGAATTGCACCTTGCAATGCGGAGAATTTACTGTTTGTGCATTTACAATATTCATTGATTTTTGCCATTGAAAAACGTCCAGAAATTATTGAAGCTACTGACTGAATGAAAGGAGCTGGCATCTCACTCTCTTTGAATCTTCTTTATCATGCTAAGAGGAGCAGGAAAAAGCAAAAAATTTCAGAATTGCACCTTGCAATGCGGAGAAATTACAGTTTGTGCATTTACAATATTCATTGATTTTTGCCATTGAAAAACGTCCAGAAATGATTGAAGCTACTGACTGAATGAAAGGAGCTGGCATCTCACTCTCTTTGAATCTTCTTTATCATGCTAAGAGGAGCAGGAAAAAGCAAAAAATTTCAGAATTGCACCTTGCAATGCGGAGAAATTACTGTTTGTGCATTTACAATATTCGTTGATTTTTGCCATTGAAAAACGTCCAGAAATGATTGAAGCTACTGACTGAATGAAAGGAGCTGGCATCTCACTCTCTTTGAATCTTCTTTATCATGCTAAGAGGAGCAGGAAAAAGCAAAAAATTTCAGAATTGCACCTTGCAATGCGGAGAAATTACTGTTTGTGCATTTACAATATTCATTGATTTTTGCCATTGAAAAACATCATGTTATTCAAATACCAGAAATGTTTGAAGCTACTGACTGAATGAAAGGAGCTGGCATCTCACTCTCTTTGAATCTTCTTTATCATGCTAAGAGGAGCAGGAAAAAGCAAAAAATTTCAGAATTGCACCTTGCAATGCGGAGAAATTACTGTTTGTGCATTTACAATATTCATTGATTTTTGCCATTGAAAAACATAATGTTATTCATATACCAGAAATGTTTGAAGCTACTGACTGAATGAAAGGAGCTGGCATCTCAATCTCTTTGAATCTTCTTTATCATGCTAAGAGGAGCATGAAAAAGCAAAAAATTTCAGAATTGCACCTTGCAATGTGGAGAAATTACTGTTTGTGCATTTACAATATTCATTGATTTTTACCATTGAAAAACGTCCAGAAATGATTGAAGCTACTGACTGAATGAAAGTAGCTGGCATCTCACTCTCTTTGAATCTTCTTTATCATGCTAAGAGGAGCAGGAAAAAGCAAAAAATTTCAGACTTGCACCTTGCAATGCGGAGAAATTACTGTTTGTGCATTTACAATATTCATTGATTTTTGCCATTGAAAAACATCATGTTATTCATATACCAGAAATGTTTGAAGCTACTGACTGAATGAAAGGAGCTGGCATCTCACTCTCTTTGAATCTTCTTTATCATGCTAAGAGGAGCAGAAAAAAGCAAAAAATTTCAGACTTGCACCTTGCAATGCGGAGAAATTACTGTTTGTGCATTTACAATATTCATTGATTTTTGCCATTGAAAAACATCATGTTATTCATATACCAGAAATGTTTGAAGCTACTGACTGAATGAAAGGAGCTGGCATCTCACTCTCTTTGAATCTTCTTTATCATGCTAAGAGGAGCAGGAAAAAGCAAAAAATTTCAGAATTGCACCTTGCAATGCGGAGAAATTACTGTTTGTGAATTTACAATATTCATTGATTTTTGCCATTGAAAAACGTCCAGAAATGATTGAAGGTACTGACTGAATGAAAGGAGCTGGCATCTCACTCTCTTTGAATCTTCTTTATCATGCTAAGAGGAGCAGGAAAAAGCAAAAAATTTCAGAATTGCAACTTGCAATGCGGAGAAATTACTGTTTGTGCATTTACAATATTCATTGATTTTTGCCATTGAAAAACGTCCAGAAATGATTGAAGCTACTGACTGAATGAAAGGAGCTGGCATCTCACTCTCTTTGAATCTTCTTTATCATGCTAAGTGGAGCAGGAAAAAGCAAAAAATTTCAGAATTGCACCTTGCAATGCGGAGAAATTACAGTTTGTGCATTTACAATATTCATTGATTTTTGCCATTGAAAAACGTCCAGAAATGATTGAAGCTACTGACTGAATGAAAGGAGCTGGCATCTCACTCTCTTTGAATCTTCTTTATCATGCTAAGAGGAGCAGGAAAAAGCAAAAAATTTCAGAATTGCACCTTGCAATGCGGAGAAATTACTGTTTGTGCATTTACAATATTCGTTGATTTTTGCCATTGAAAAACGTCCAGAAATGATTGAAGCTACTGACTGAATGAAAGGAGCTGGCATCTCACTCTCTTTGAATCTTCTTTATCATGCTAAGAGGAGCAGGAAAAAGCAAAAAATTTCAGAATTGCACCTTGCAATGCGGAGAAATTACAGTTTGTGCATTTACAATATTCATTGATTTTTGCCATTGAAAAACGTCCAGAAATGATTGAAGCTACTGACTGAATGAAAGGAGCTGGCATCTCACTCTCTTTGAATCTTCTTTATCATGCTAAGAGGAGCAGGAAAAAGCAAAAAATTTCAGAATTGCACCTTGCAATGCGGAGAATTTACTGTTTGTGCATTTACAATATTCATTGATTTTTGCCATTGAAAAACATGTTATTCATATACCAGAAATGTTTGAAGCTCCTGACTGAATGAAAGGAGCTGGCACCTCACTCTCTTTGAATCTTCTTTATCATGCTAAGAGGAGCAGGAAAAAGCAAAAAATTTCAGAATTGCACCTTGCAATGCGGAGAAATTACTGTTTGTGCATTTACAATATTCATTGATTTTTGCCATTGAAAAACGTCCAGAAATGATTGAAGCTACTGACTGAATGAAAGGAGCTGGCATCTCACTCTCTTTGAATCTTCTTTATCATGCTAAGAGGAGCAGGAAAAAGCAAAAAATTTCAGAATTGCACCTTGCAATGCGGAGAAATTACTGTTTGTGCATTTACAATATTCATTGATTTTTGCCATTGAAAAACATCATGTTATTCATATACCAGAAATGTTTGAAGCTACTGACTGAATGAAAGGAGCTGGCATCTCACTCTCTTTGAATCTTCTTTATCATGCTAAGAGGAGCAGGAAAAAGCAAAAAATTTCAGAATTGCACCTTGCAATGCGGAGAAATTACTGTTTGTGAATTTACAATATTCATTGATTTTTGCCATTGAAAAACGTCCAGAAATGATTGAAGGTACTGACTGAATGAAAGGAGCTGGCATCTCACTCTCTTTGAATCTTCTTTATCATGCTAAGAGGAGCAGGAAAAAGCAAAAAATTTCAGAATTGCAACTTGCAATGCGGAGAAATTACTGTTTGTGCATTTACAATATTCATTGATTTTTGCCATTGAAAAACGTCCAGAAATGATTGAAGCTACTGACTGAATGAAAGGAGCTGGCATCTCACTCTCTTTGAATCTTCTTTATCATGCTAAGTGGAGCAGGAAAAAGCAAAAAATTTCAGAATTGCACCTTGCAATGCGGAGAAATTACAGTTTGTGCATTTACAATATTCATTGATTTTTGCCATTGAAAAACGTCCAGAAATGATTGAAGCTACTGACTGAATGAAAGGAGCTGGCATCTCACTCTCTTTGAATCTTCTTTATCATGCTAAGAGGAGCAGGAAAAAGCAAAAAATTTCAGAATTGCACCTTGCAATGCGGAGAAATTACTGTTTGTGCATTTACAATATTCGTTGATTTTTGCCATTGAAAAACGTCCAGAAATGATTGAAGCTACTGACTGAATGAAAGGAGCTGGCATCTCACTCTCTTTGAATCTTCTTTATCATGCTAAGAGGAGCAGGAAAAAGCAAAAAATTTCAGAATTGCACCTTGCAATGCGGAAAAATTACAGTTTGTGCATTTACAATATTCATTGATTTTTGCCATTGAAAAACGTCCAGAAATGATTGAAGCTACTGACTGAATGAAAGGAGCTGGCATCTCACTCTCTTTGAATCTTCTTTATCATGCTAAGAGGAGCAGGAAAAAGCAAAAAATTTCAGAATTGCACCTTGCAATGCGGAGAATTTACTGTTTGTGCATTTACAATATTCATTGATTTTTGCCATTGAAAAACATGTTATTCATATACCAGAAATGTTTGAAGCTCCTGACTGAATGAAAGGAGCTGGCACCTCACTCTCTTTGAATCTTCTTTATCATGCTAAGAGGAGCAGGAAAAAGCAAAAAATTTCAGAATTGCACCTTGCAATGCGGAGAAATTACTGTTTGTGCATTTACAATATTCATTGATTTTTGCCATTGAAAAACGTCCAGAAATGATTGAAGCTACTGACTGAATGAAAGGAGCTGGCATCTCACTCTCTTTGAATCTTCTTTATCATGCTAAGAGGAGCAGGAAAAAGCAAAAAATTTCAGAATTGCACCTTGCAATGCGGAGAAATTACTGTTTGTGCATTTACAATATTCATTGATTTTTGCCATTGAAAAATGTCCAGAAATGATTGAAGCTACTGACTGAATGAAAGGAGCTGGCATCTCACTCTCTTTGAATCTTCTTTATCATGCTAAGAGGAGCAGGAAAAAGCAAAAAATTTCAGAATTGCGCCTTGCAATGCGGAGAAATTACTGTTTGTGCATTTACAAAATTCATTGATTTTTGCCATTGAAAAACATCATGTTATTCATATACCAGAAATGATTGAAGCTACTGACTGAAGGAAAGGAGCTGGCATCTCACTCTCTTTGAATCTTCTTTATCATGCTAAGAGGAGCAGGAAAAAGCAAAAAATTTCAGAATTGCACCTTGCAATGCGGAGAATTTACTGTTTGTGCATTTACAATATTCATTGATTTTTGCCATTGAAAAACGTCCAGAAATTATTGAAGCTACTGATTGAATGAAAGGAGCTGGCATCTCACTCTCTTTGAATCTTCTTTATCATGCTAAGAGGAGCAGGAAAAAGCAAAAAATTTCAGAATTGCACCTTGCAATGCGGAGAAATTACAGTTTGTGCATTTACAATATTCATTGATTTTTGCCATTGAAAAACGTCCAGAAATGATTGAAGCTACTGACTGAATGAAAGGAGCTGGCATCTCACTCTCTTTGAATCTTCTTTATCATGCTAAGAGGAGCAGGAAAAAGCAAAAAATTTCAGAATTGCACCTTGCAATGCGGAGAAATTACTGTTTGTGCATTTACAATATTCGTTGATTTTTGCCATTGAAAAACGTCCAGAAATGATTGAAGCTACTGACTGAATGAAAGGAGCTGGCATCTCACTCTCTTTGAATCTTCTTTATCATGCTAAGAGGAGCAGGAAAAAGCAAAAAATTTCAGAATTGCACCTTGCAATGCGGAGAAATTACTGTTTGTGCATTTACAATATTCATTGATTTTTGCCATTGGAAAACATCATGTTATTCATATACCAGAAATGTTTGAAGCTACTGACTGAATGAAAGGAGCTGGCATCTCACTCTCTTTGAATCTTCTTTATCATGCTAAGAGGAGCAGGAAAAAGCAAAAAATTTCAGAATTGCACCTTGCAATGCGGAGAAATTACTGTTTGTGCATTTACAATATTCATTGATTTTTGCCATTGAAAAACATAATGTTATTCATATACCAGAAATGTTTGAAGCTACTGACTGAATGAAAGGAGCTGGCATCTCAATCTCTTTGAATCTTCTTTATCATGCTAAGAGGAGCATGAAAAAGCAAAAAATTTCAGAATTGCACCTTGCAATGTGGAGAAATTACTGTTTGTGCATTTACAATATTCATTGATTTTTACCATTGAAAAACGTCCAGAAATGATTGAAGCTACTGACTGAATGAAAGTAGCTGGCATCTCACTCTCTTTGAATCTTCTTTATCATGCTAAGAGGAGCAGGAAAAAGCAAAAAATTTCAGACTTGCACCTTGCAATGCGGAGAAATTACTGTTTGTGCATTTACAATATTCATTGATTTTTGCCATTGAAAAACATCATGTTATTCATATACCAGAAATGTTTGAAGCTACTGACTGAATGAAAGGAGCTGGCATCTCACTCTCTTTGAATCTTCTTTATCATGCTAAGAGGAGCAGAAAAAAGCAAAAAATTTCAGACTTGCACCTTGCAATGCGGAGAAATTACTGTTTGTGCATTTACAATATTCATTGATTTTTGCCATTGAAAAACATCATGTTATTCATATACCAGAAATGTTTGAAGCTACTGACTGAATGAAAGGAGCTGGCATCTCACTCTCTTTGAATCTTCTTTATCATGCTAAGAGGAGCAGGAAAAAGCAAAAAATTTCAGAATTGCACCTTGCAATGCGGAGAAATTACTGTTTGTGCATTTACAATATTCATTGATTTTTGCCATTGAAAAACGTCCAGAAATGATTGAAGGTACTGACTGAATGAAAGGAGCTGGCATCTCACTCTCTTTGAATCTTCTTTATCATGCTAAGAGGAGCAGGAAAAAGCAAAAAATTTCAGAATTGCAACTTGCAATGCGGAGAAATTACTGTTTGTGCATTTACAATATTCATTGATTTTTGCCATTGAAAAACGTCCAGAAATGATTGAAGCTACTGACTGAATGAAAGGAGCTGGCATCTCACTCTCTTTGAATCTTCTTTATCATGCTAAGTGGAGCAGGAAAAAGCAAAAAATTTCAGAATTGCACCTTGCAATGCGGAGAAATTACAGTTTGTGCATTTACAATATTCATTGATTTTTGCCATTGAAAAACGTCCAGAAATGATTAAAGCTACTGACTGAATGAAAGGAGCTGGCATCTCACTCTCTTTGAATCTTCTTTATCATGCTAAGAGGAGCAGGAAAAAGCCAAAAATTTCAGAATTGCACCTTGCAATGCGGAGAAATTACTGTTTGTGCATTTACAATATTCGTTGATTTTTGCCATTGAAAAACGTCCAGAAATGATTGAAGCTACTGACTGAATGAAAGGAGCTGGCATCTCACTCTCTTTGAATCTTCTTTATCATGCTAAGAGGAGCAGGAAAAAGCAAAAAATTTCAGAATTGCACCTTGCAATGCGGAGAAATTACAGTTTGTGCATTTACAATATTCATTGATTTTTGCCATTGAAAAACGTCCAGAAATGATTGAAGCTACTGACTGAATGAAAGGAGCTGGCATCTCACTGTCTTTGAATCTACTTTATCATGCTAAGAGGAGCAGGAAAAAGCAAAAAATTTCAGAATTGCACCTTGCAATGCGGAGAATTTACTGTTTGTGCATTTACAATATTCATTGATTTTTGCCATTGAAAAACATGTTATTCATATACCAGAAATGTTTGAAGCTCCTGACTGAATGAAAGGAGCTGGCACCTCACTCTCTTTGAATCTTCTTTATCATGCTAAGAGGAGCAGGAAAAAGCAAAAAATTTCAGAATTGCACCTTGCAATGCGGAGAAATTACTGTTTGTGCATTTACAATATTCATTGATTTTTGCCATTGAAAAACGTCCAGAAATGATTGAAGCTACTGACTGAATGAAAGGAGCTGGCATCTCACTCTCTTTGAATCTTCTTTATCATGCTAAGAGGAGCAGGAAAAAGCAAAAAATTTCAGAATTGCACCTTGCAATGCGGAGAAATTACTGTTTGTGCATTTACAATATTCATTGATTTTTGCCATTGAAAAATGTCCAGAAATGATTGAAGCTACTGACTGAATGAAAGGAGCTGGCATCTCACTCTCTTTGAATCTTCTTTATCATGCTAAGAGGAGCAGGAAAAAGCAAAAAATTTCAGAATTGCGCCTTGCAATGCGGAGAAATTACTGTTTGTGCATTTACAAAATTCATTGATTTTTGCCATTGAAAAACATCATGTTATTCATATACCAGAAATGATTGAAGCTACTGACTGAAGGAAAGGAGCTGGCATCTCACTCTCTTTGAATCTTCTTTATCATGCTAAGAGGAGCAGGAAAAAGCAAAAAATTTCAGAATTGCAACTTGCAATGCGGAGAATTTACTGTTTGTGCATTTACAATATTCATTGATTTTTGCCATTGAAAAACGTCCAGAAATGATTGAAGCTACTGACTGAATGAAAGGAGCTGGCATCTCACTCTCTTTGAATCTTCTTTATCATGCTAAGAGGAGCAGGAAAAAGCAAAAAATTTCAGAATTGCACCTTGCAATGCGGAGAAATTACAGTTTGTGCATTTACAATATTCATTGATTTTTGCCATTGAAAAACGTCCAGAAATGATTGAAGCTACTGACTGAATGAAAGGAGCTGGCATCTCACTCTCTTTGAATCTTCTTTATCATGCTAAGAGGAGCAGGAAAAAGCAAAAAATTTCAGAATTGCACCTTGCAATGCGGAGAAATTACTGTTTGTGCATTTACAATATTCGTTGATTTTTGCCATTGAAATACGTCCAGAAATGATTGAAGCTACTGACTGAATGAAAGGAGCTGGCATCTCACTCTCTTTGAATCTTCTTTATCATGCTAAGAGGAGCAGGAAAAAGCAAAAAATTTCAGAATTGCACCTTGCAATGCGGAGAAATTACAGTTTGTGCATTTACAATATTCATTGATTTTTGCCATTGAAAAACGTCCAGAAATGATTGAAGCTACTGACTGAATGAAAGGAGCTGGCATCTCACTCTCTTTGAATCTTCCTTATCATGCTAAGAGGAGCAGGAAAAAGCAAAAAATTTCAGAATTGCACCTTGCAATGCGGAGAAATTACTGTTTGTGCATTTACAATATTCATTGATTTTTGCCATTGAAAAACATGTTATTCATATACCAGAAATGTTTGAAGCTCCTGACTGAATGAAAGGAGCTGGCACCTCACTCTCTTTGAATCTTCTTTATCATGCTAAGAGGAGCAGGAAAAAGCAAAAAATTTCAGAATTGCACCTTGCAATGCGGAGAAATTACTGTTTGTGCATTTACAATATTCATTGATTTTTGCCATTGAAAAACGTCCAGAAATGATTGTAGCTACTGACTGAATGAAAGGAGCTGGCATCTCACTCTCTTTGAATCTTCTTTATCATGCTAAGAGGAGCAGGAAAAAGCAAAAAATTTCAGAATTGCACCTTGCAATGCGGAGAAATTACTGTTTGTGCATTTACAATATTCATTGATTTTTGCCACTGAAAAATGTCCAGAAATGATTGAAGCTACTGACTGAATGAAAGGAGCTGGCATCTCACTCTCTTTGAATCTTCTTTATCATGCTAAGAGGAGCAGGAAAAAGCAAAAAATTTCAGAATTGCGCCTTGCAATGCGGAGAAATTACTGTTTGTGCATTTACAAAATTCATTGATTTTTGCCATTGAAAAACATCATGTTATTCATATACCAGAAATGATTGAAGCTACTGACTGAAGGAAAGGAGCTGGCATCTCACTCTCTTTGAATCTTCTTTATCATGCTAAGAGGAGCAGGAAAAAGCAAAAAATTTCAGAATTGCACCTTGCAATGCGGAGAAATTACTGTTTGTGCATTTACAATATTCATTGATTTTTGCGATTGAAAAACATCATGTTATTCATATACCAGAAATGATTGAAGCTACTGACTGAATGAAAGGAGCTGGCATCTCACTCTCTTTGAATCTTCTTTATCATGCTAAGAGGAGCAGGAAAAAGCAAAAAATTTCAGAATTGCACCTTGCAATGCGGAGAAATTACAGTTTGTGCATTTACAATATTCATTGATTTTTGCTATTGAAAAACGTCCAGAAATGATTGAAGCTACTGACTGAATGAAAGGAGCTGGCATCTCACTCTCTTTGAATCTTCTTTATCATGCTAAGAGGAGCAGGAAAAAGCAAAAAATTTCAGAATTGCACCTTGCAATGCGGAGAAATTACTGTTTGTGCATTTACAATATTCATTGATTTTTGCCATTGAAAAACGTCCAGAAATGATTGAAGGTACTGACTGAATGAAAGGAGCTGGCATCTCACTCTCTTTGAATCTTCTTTATCATGCTAAGAGGAGCAGGAAAAAGCAAAAAATTTCAGAATTGCACCTTGCAATGCGGAGAAATTACTGTTTGTGCATTTACAATATTCATTGATTTTTGCCATTGAAAAACGTCCAGAAATGATTGAAGCTACTGACTGAATGAAAGGAGCTGGCATCTCACTCTCTTTGAATCTTCTTTATCATGCTAAGAGGAGCAGGAAAAAGCAAAAAATTTCAGAATTGCACCTTGCAATGCGGAGAAATTACTGTTTGTGCATTTACAATATTCATTGATTTTTGCCATTGAAAAATGTCCAGAAATGATTGAAGCTACTGACTGAATGAAAGGAGCTGGCATCTCACTCTCTTTGAATCTTCTTTATCATGCTAAGAGGAGCAGGAAAAAGCAAAAAATTTCAGAATTGCGCCTTGCAATGCGGAGAAATTACTGTTTGTGCATTTACAA
>NW_027371142.1:20000-25000 GCF_046119375.1 Phyllobates terribilis | reverse complement strand
CCCGTTCTCCATCTAACCCCTTGGCTCTGGGGTTTCCGCTCTCCCTCTCTCGCTCTCTCTCCTGCTCCCTGGCCGAGCCGCCTGGGAGGACGAGGGTCGAGGGGGAAGGCAACGGTCGGGCTGGGGCACACCGCACGGTGAGAACCCCCTTCGCCTGCCTCCACACCTCTGTCGTCCTCCCCACTGACGTAGGGGCTCGGGAAAAGACTGGAAATCGCGAAGCTCGGCAGTGGCGCGGAGAGGCCACCCACCGCCGCCGCTGTCGCCACCGCCGCGGAGGCCGCCCTTTCGGACACGAGGGGCAGCGCGAGCCTCCGCTGGCCGGGTACGCATCTGGAAGAAAAGGGCCGCCCTCGGAGAAGATCGCTGTGCTTCCCCGCACAGGGAGCGATTCGGACGACGGGCCCCCACGCCTGGCTGGGTGGGCGCCCCGCCGTTCGCCCGTACGGGTCGTCGGACCACTGCCTTCGCTCGGTTCGGGTCAAACTCCCCACGGCTCGGCCACCTCCGCAGACGGGAGGCGAGGCCGGCATGCGCGCCCAAAGATAGGTGTCGGAAGCCCGGGGGTAGAGGAGGAAGGGGACCGCTCACCTTAAGCCAGCGCGGGCTCCAAAGCCCGGGCCGAGCGAGCGGCGCCACCTCCCCACCCGGGAGCGCTGCGCCAGATCGATCGGAGGAAGAGCAGGGGTGCATGTAGGGACTTGCCCAAGTACGGAGGCTGCAAACCCCTGTCGTCGGGAGATACGTGCCCACGAGTCCTGGAAGCGCGACTCGGGTACAGGCGCCCTTGCGGGGGGGTACTGGATGTGGAACAGCACTGGGGTCGAAGCCACAAAAGCATCCGCCCTCATGGAGCCTCTCCTCGGCCTAAAAATCCAGATTTTAGCCTTGACGGCGCCCCCATGTGGAGAACCAGGGCCCGCGGGGGGGTCTGGCCAGGCTCACTTCAACCCAGGAACACCTCTCTGACTTGGGATAGGCGACCGGCAAAAGTCCCCCCACGCAGCTGCGGAAGCCTGGGTTCAGCCAAGGTGCAGACCTCCAGCCGAACAGGGACTCATAGCCAAAACGCATACCCAGGCCTACGGAGGTGAAAACCAGCTTAAATGAGTCAAAATGTGTCGGGGCTGAGAGGTACCTCTCTCTCATATATTCTGCCGGTGGTGTGCAAAACTGGGTCTTTGCATGGAGTGTCACCCTATACCCACTTTAGGGACGCATGCAAAAAAGTGCCCGATCGCCTGGAACTGTCAGGCGGATTCGGCTCCCTGGAATTTCCTCATTCTGGTTCTTTTTCACTTTTTGTCTCTTTTGCGACATCTAGTGGGCAGGCTGCATTACTGCAACCGGGGACACCTCAAAACGCTTGGAACTGGGGAGCGGGCTCAATTTACAAACGTTTTGCGGGTCCTGGAAGTCAAAATTGTGACTTCTGAAAACGACTAAGTATCAAGGACTCATCGCGCGAATCGCTCTGGAACTGAAATCGGATGCGCGCACTGACATGCTCCCCTCTCTGGAAGTCTGACACAAGTTGAAAAATTTTCTAAGTCCCCAAAAATTTTTTTTTTCAACTTTTTTTCAATTTTCCCCCTGTGGGATATATATTTTACCCACACTTTTGGAGCCCTCCTGGGATGCCCTCTAACATACTAGAACCTCATTTTGTGGAAGTTTTCACAAAATTGTGAAATTTTCCAAAAAGTCAGAAATTTTGCAAAAACGACTAAGTATCAAGGACTCATCGCGCGAATCGCTCTGGAACTGAAATCGGATGCGCGCACTGACATGCTCCCCTCTCTGGAAGTCTGACACATGTGTGAAAATTTTCTAAGTCCCCAAAAATTTTTTTTTTCAACTTTTTTTCAATTTTCCCCCTGTGGGATATATATTTTACCCACACTTTTGGAGCCCTCCTGGGATGCCCTCTAACATACTAGAACCTCATTTTGTGGAAGTTTTCACAAAATTGTGAAATTTTCCAAAAAGTCAGAAATTTTGCAAAAACGACTAAGTATCAAGGACTCATCGCGCGAATCGCTCTGGAACTGAAATCGGATGCGCGCACTGACATGCTCCCCTCTCTGGAAGTCTGACACATGTGTGAAAATTTTCTAAGTCCCCAAAAATTTTTTTTTTCAACTTTTTTTCAATTTTCCCCCTGTGGGATATATATTTTACCCACACTTTTGGAGCCCTCCTGGGATGCCCTCTAACATACTAGAACCTCATTTTGTGGAAGTTTTCACAAAATTGTGAAATTTTCAAAAAGTCAGAAATTTTGCCAAAAACGACTAAGTATCAAGGACTCATCGCGCGAATCGCTCTGGAACTGAAATCGGATGCGCGCACTGACACGCTCCCCTGTCTGGAAGTCTGACAAAAGTTGAAAAATTTTCTAAGTCCCCAAAAATTTTTTTTTTCAACTTTTTTTCAATTTTCCCCCTGTGGGATATATATTTTACCCACACTTTTGGAGCCCTCCTGGGATGCCCTCTAACATACTAGAACCTCATTTTGTGGAAGTTTTCACAAAATTGTGAAATTTTCCAAAAAGTCAGAAATTTTGCAAAAACGACTAAGTATCAAGGACTCATCGCGCGAATCGCTCTGGAACTGAAATCGGATGCGCGCACTGACATGCTCCCCTCTCTGGAAGTCTGACACATGTGTGAAAATTTTCTAAGTCCCCAAAAATTTTTTTTTTCAACTTTTTTTCAATTTTCCCCCTGTGGGATATATATTTTACCCACACTTTTGGAGCCCTCCTGGGATGCCCTCTAACATACTAGAACCTCATTTTGTGGAAGTTTTCACAAAATTGTGAAATTTTCAAAAAGTCAGAAATTTTGCCAAAAACGACTAAGTATCAAGGACTCATCGCGCGAATCGCTCTGGAACTGAAATCGGATGCGCGCACTGACACGCTCCCCTGTCTGGAAGTCTGACAAAAGTTGAAAAATTTTCTAAGTCCCCAAAAATTTTTTTTTTCAACTTTTTTTCAATTTTCCCCCTGTGGGATATATATTTTACCCACACTTTTGGAGCCCTCCTGGGATGCCCTCTAACATACTAGAACCTCATTTTGTGGAAGTTTTCACAAAATTGTGAAATTTTCCAAAAAGTCAGAAATTTTGCAAAAACGACTAAGTATCAAGGACTCATCGCGCGAATCGCTCTGGAACTGAAATCGGATGCGCGCACTGACATGCTCCCCTGTCTGGAAGTCTGACAAAAGTTGAAAAATTTTCTAAGTCCCCAAAAATTTTTTTTTTCAACTTTTTTTCAATTTTCCCCCTGTGGGATATATATTTTACCCACACTTTTGGAGCCCTCCTGGGATGCCCTCTAACATACTAGAACCTCATTTTGTGGAAGTTTTCACAAAATTGTGAAATTTTCCAAAAAGTCAGAAATTTTGCAAAAACGACTAAGTATCAAGGACTCATCGCGCGAATCGCTCTGGAACTGAAATCGGATGCGCGCACTGACACGCTCCCCTGTCTGGAAGTCTGACAAAAGTTGAAAAATTTTCTAAGTCCCCAAAAATTTTTTTTTTCAACTTTTTTTCAATTTTCCCCCTGTGGGATATATATTTTACCCACACTTTTGGAGCCCTCCTGGGATGCCCTCTAACATACTAGAACCTCATTTTGTGGAAGTTTTCACAAAATTGTGAAATTTTCCAAAAAGTCAGAAATTTTGCAAAAACGACTAAGTATCAAGGACTCATCGCGCGAATCGCTCTGGAACTGAAATCGGATGCGCGCACTGACATGCTCCCCTCTCTGGAAGTCTGACACATGTGTGAAAATTTTCTAAGTCCCCAAAAATTTTTTTTTTCAACTTTTTTTCAATTTTCCCCCTGTGGGATATATATTTTACCCACACTTTTGGAGCCCTCCTGGGATGCCCTCTAACATACTAGAACCTCATTTTGTGGAAGTTTTCACAAAATTGTGAAATTTTCCAAAAAGTCAGAAATTTTGCAAAAACGACTAAGTATCAAGGACTCATCGCGCGAATCGCTCTGGAACTGAAATCGGATGCGCGCACTGACACGCTCCCCTGTCTGGAAGTCTGACAAAAGTTGAAAAATTTTCTAAGTCCCCAAAAATTTTTTTTTTCAACTTTTTTTCAATTTTCCCCCTGTGGGATATATATTTTACCCACACTTTTGGAGCCCTCCTGGGATGCCCTCTAACATACTAGAACCTCATTTTGTGGAAGTTTTCACAAAATTGTGAAATTTTCCAAAAAGTCAGAAATTTTGCAAAAACGACTAAGTATCAAGGACTCATCGCGCGAATCGCTCTGGAACTGAAATCGGATGCGCGCACTGACATGCTCCCCTCTCTGGAAGTCTGACACATGTGTGAAAATTTTCTAAGTCCCCAAAAATTTTTTTTTTCAACTTTTTTTCAATTTTCCCCCTGTGGGATATATATTTTACCCACACTTTTGGAGCCCTCCTGGGATGCCCTCTAACATACTAGAACCTCATTTTGTGGAAGTTTTCACAAAATTGTGAAATTTTCAAAAAGTCAGAAATTTTGCCAAAAACGACTAAGTATCAAGGACTCATCGCGCGAATCGCTCTGGAACTGAAATCGGATGCGCGCACTGACACGCTCCCCTGTCTGGAAGTCTGACAAAAGTTGAAAAATTTTCTAAGTCCCCAAAAATTTTTTTTTTCAACTTTTTTTCAATTTTCCCCCTGTGGGATATATATTTTACCCACACTTTTGGAGCCCTCCTGGGATGCCCTCTAACATACTAGAACCTCATTTTGTGGAAGTTTTCACAAAATTGTGAAATTTTCCAAAAAGTCAGAAATTTTGCAAAAACGACTAAGTATCAAGGACTCATCGCGCGAATCGCTCTGGAACTGAAATCGGATGCGCGCACTGACATGCTCCCCTCTCTGGAAGTCTGACACAAGTTGAAAAATTTTCTAAGTCCCCAAAAATTTTTTTTTTCAACTTTTTTTCAATTTTCCC
>NW_027371142.1:7500-10000 GCF_046119375.1 Phyllobates terribilis | reverse complement strand
CAGCTGCGGAAGCCTGGGTTCAGCCAAGGTGCAGACCTCCAGCCGAACAGGGACTCATAGCCAAAACGCATACCCAGGCCTACGGAGGTGAAAACCAGCTTAAATGAGTCAAAATGTGTCGGGGCTGAGAGGTACCTCTCTCTCATATATTCTGCCGGTGGTGTGCAAAACTGGGTCTTTGCATGGAGTGTCACCCTATACCCACTTTAGGGACGCATGCAAAAAAGTGCCCGATCGCCTGGAACTGTCAGGCGGATTCGGCTCCCTGGAATTTCCTCATTCTGGTTCTTTTTCACTTTTTGTCTCTTTTGCGACATCTAGTGGGCAGGCTGCATTACTGCAACCGGGGACACCTCAAAACGCTTGGAACTGGGGAGCGGGCTCAATTTACAAACGTTTTGCGGGTCCTGGAAGTCAAAATTGTGACTTCTGAAAACGACTAAGTATCAAGGACTCATCGCGCGAATCGCTCTGGAACTGAAATCGGATGCGCGCACTGACATGCTCCCCTCTCTGGAAGTCTGACACAAGTTGAAAAATTTTCTAAGTCCCCAAAAATTTTTTTTTTCAACTTTTTTTCAATTTTCCCCCTGTGGGATATATATTTTACCCACACTTTTGGAGCCCTCCTGGGATGCCCTCTAACATACTAGAACCTCATTTTGTGGAAGTTTTCACAAAATTGTGAAATTTTCCAAAAAGTCAGAAATTTTGCAAAAACGACTAAGTATCAAGGACTCATCGCGCGAATCGCTCTGGAACTGAAATCGGATGCGCGCACTGACACGCTCCCCTGTCTGGAAGTCTGACAAAAGTTGAAAAATTTTCTAAGTCCCCAAAAATTTTTTTTTTCAACTTTTTTTCAATTTTCCCCCTGTGGGATATATATTTTACCCACACTTTTGGAGCCCTCCTGGGATGCCCTCTAACATACTAGAACCTCATTTTGTGGAAGTTTTCACAAAATTGTGAAATTTTCCAAAAAGTCAGAAATTTTGCAAAAACGACTAAGTATCAAGGACTCATCGCGCGAATCGCTCTGGAACTGAAATCGGATGCGCGCACTGACATGCTCCCCTCTCTGGAAGTCTGACACATGTGTGAAAATTTTCTAAGTCCCCAAAAATTTTTTTTTTCAACTTTTTTTCAATTTTCCCCCTGTGGGATATATATTTTACCCACACTTTTGGAGCCCTCCTGGGATGCCCTCTAACATACTAGAACCTCATTTTGTGGAAGTTTTCACAAAATTGTGAAATTTTCAAAAAGTCAGAAATTTTGCCAAAAACGACTAAGTATCAAGGACTCATCGCGCGAATCGCTCTGGAACTGAAATCGGATGCGCGCACTGACACGCTCCCCTGTCTGGAAGTCTGACAAAAGTTGAAAAATTTTCTAAGTCCCCAAAAATTTTTTTTTTCAACTTTTTTTCAATTTTCCCCCTGTGGGATATATATTTTACCCACACTTTTGGAGCCCTCCTGGGATGCCCTCTAACATACTAGAACCTCATTTTGTGGAAGTTTTCACAAAATTGTGAAATTTTCCAAAAAGTCAGAAATTTTGCAAAAACGACTAAGTATCAAGGACTCATCGCGCGAATCGCTCTGGAACTGAAATCGGATGCGCGCACTGACATGCTCCCCTCTCTGGAAGTCTGACACATGTGTGAAAATTTTCTAAGTCCCCAAAAATTTTTTTTTTCAACTTTTTTTCAATTTTCCCCCTGTGGGATATATATTTTACCCACACTTTTGGAGCCCTCCTGGGATGCCCTCTAACATACTAGAACCTCATTTTGTGGAAGTTTTCACAAAATTGTGAAATTTTCAAAAAGTCAGAAATTTTGCCAAAAACGACTAAGTATCAAGGACTCATCGCGCGAATCGCTCTGGAACTGAAATCGGATGCGCGCACTGACACGCTCCCCTGTCTGGAAGTCTGACAAAAGTTGAAAAATTTTCTAAGTCCCCAAAAATTTTTTTTTTCAACTTTTTTTCAATTTTCCCCCTGTGGGATATATATTTTACCCACACTTTTGGAGCCCTCCTGGGATGCCCTCTAACATACTAGAACCTCATTTTGTGGAAGTTTTCACAAAATTGTGAAATTTTCCAAAAAGTCAGAAATTTTGCAAAAACGACTAAGTATCAAGGACTCATCGCGCGAATCGCTCTGGAACTGAAATCGGATGCGCGCACTGACATGCTCCCCTGTCTGGAAGTCTGACAAAAGTTGAAAAATTTTCTAAGTCCCCAAAAATTTTTTTTTTCAACTTTTTTTCAATTTTCCCCCTGTGGGATATATATTTTACCCACACTTTTGGAGCCCTCCTGGGATGCCCTCTAACATACTAGAACCTCATTTTGTGGAAGTTTTCACAAAATTGTGAAATTTTCCAAAAAGTCAGAAATTTTGCAAAAACGACTAAGTATCAAGGACTCATCGCGCGAATCGCTCTGGAACTGAAATCGGATGCGCGCACTGACATGCTCCCCTC
>NW_027371141.1:0-30334 GCF_046119375.1 Phyllobates terribilis | reverse complement strand
GATTCAAAGAGAGTGAGATGCCAGCTCCTTTCATTCAGTCAGTAGCTTCAAACATTTCTGGTATATGAAAAACATGTTTTTCAATGGCAAAAATCAATGAATATTGTAAATGCACAAACAGTAATATCTCCACATTGCAAGGTGCAATTCTGAAATTTTTTGCTTTTTCCTGCTAATCCTAGAATGATAAAGAAGATTCAAAGAGAGTGAGATGCCAGCTCCTTTCATTCAGTCAGTAGCTTCAAACATTTCTGGTATATGAAAAACATGTTTTTCAATGGCAAAAATCAATGAATATTGTAAATGCACAAACAGTAATATCTCCACATTGCAAGGTGCAATTCTGAAATTTTTTGCTTTTTCCTGCTAATCCTAGCATGATAAAGAAGATTCAAAGAGAGTGAGATGCCAGCTCCTTTCATTCAGTCAGTAGCTTCAAACATTTCTGGTATATGAAAAACATGTTTTTCAATGGCAAAAATCAATGAATATTGTAAATGCACAAACAGTAATATCTCCACATTGCAAGGTGCAATTCTGAAATTTTTTGCTTTTTCCTGCTAATCCTAGCATGATAAAGAAGATTCAAAGAGAGTGAGATGCCAGCTCCTTTCATTCAGTCAGTAGCTTCAAACATTTCTGGACGTTTTTCAATGGCAAAAATCAATGAATATTGTAAATGCACAAACAGTAATAACTCCACATTGCAAGTTGAAATTCTGAAATTTTTTGCTTTTTCCTGCTAATCCTAGCATGATAAAGAAGATTCAAAGAGAGTGAGATGCCAGCTCCTTTCATTCAGTCAGTAGCTTCAAACATTTCTGGTATATGAAAAACATGTTTTTCAATGGCAAAAATCAATGAATATTGTAAATGCACAAACAGTAATATCTCCACATTGCACGGTGCAATTCTGAAATTTTTAGCTTTTTCCTGTTAATCCTAGCATGATAAAGAAGATTCAAAGAGAGTGAGATGCCAGCTGCTTTCATTCAGTCAGTAGCTTCAAACATTTCTGGTATATGAAAAACATGTTTTTCAATGGCAAAAATCAATGAATATTGTAAATGCACAAACAGTAATATCTCCACATTGCAAGGTGCAATTCTGAAATTTTTTGCTTTTTCCTGCTAATCCTAGAATGATAAAGAAGATTCAAAGAGAGTGAGATGCCAGCTCCTTTCATTCAGTCAGTAGCTTCAAACATTTCTGGTATATGAAAAACATGTTTTTCAATGGCAAAAATCAATGAATATTGTAAATGCACAAACAGTAATATCTCCACATTGCACGGTGCAATTCTGAAATTTTTAGCTTTTTCCTGTTAATCCTAGCATGATAAAGAAGATTCAAAGAGAGTGAGATGCCAGCTCCTTTCATTCAGTCAGTAGCTTCAAACATTTCTGGTATATGAAAAACATGTTTTTCAATGGCAAAAATCAATGAATATTGTAAATGCACAAACAGTAATATCTCCACATTGCAAGGTGCAATTCTGAAATTTTTTGCTTTTTCCTGTTAATCCTAGCATGATAAAGAAGATTCAAAGAGAGTGAGATGCCAGCTCCTTTCATTCAGTCAGTAGCTTCAAACATTTCTGGTATATGAAAAACATGTTTTTCAATGGCAAAAATCAATGAATATTGTAAATGCACAAACAGTAATATCTCCACATTGCAAGGTGCAATTCTGAAATTTTTTGCTTTTTCCTGCTAATCCTAGCATGATAAAGAAGATTCAAAGAGAGTGAGATGCCAGCTCCTTTCATTCAGTCAGTAGCTTCAAACATTTCTGGTATATGAAAAACATGTTTTTCAATGGCAAAAATCAATGAATATTGTAAATGCACAAACAGTAATATCTCCACATTGCAAGGTGCAATTCTGAAATTTTTAGCTTTTTCCTGTTAATCCTAGCATGATAAAGAAGATTCAAAGAGAGTGAGATGCCAGCTCCTTTCATTCAGTCAGTAGCTTCAAACATTTCTGGACGTTTTTCAATGGCAAAAATCAATGAATATTGTAAATGCACAAACAGTAATATCTCCACATTGCAAGGTGCAATTCTGAAATTTTTTGCTTTTTCCTGTTAATCCTAGCATGATAAAGAAGATTCAAAGAGAGTGAGATGCCAGCTCCTTTCATTCAGTCAGTAGCTTCAAACATTTCTGGTATATGAAAAACATGTTTTTCAATGGCAAAAATCAATGAATATTGTAAATGCACAAACAGTAATATCTCCACATTGCAAGGTGCAATTCTGAAATTTTTGCTTTTTCCTGTTAATCCTAGCATGATAAGAAGATTCAAAGAGAGTGAGATGCCAGCTGCTTTCATTCAGTCAGTAGCTTCAAACATTTCTGGTATATGAAAAACATGTTTTTCAATGGCAAAAATCAATGAATATTGTAAATGCACAAACAGTAATATCTCCACATTGCAAGGTGCAATTCTGAAATTTTTTGCTTTTTCCTGCTAATCCTAGAATGATAAAGAAGATTCAAAGAGAGTGAGATGCCAGCTCCTTTCATTCAGTCAGTAGCTTCAAACATTTCTGGTATATGAAAAACATGTTTTTCAATGGCAAAAATCAATGAATATTGTAAATGCACAAACAGTAATATCTCCACATTGCACGGTGCAATTCTGAAATTTTTAGCTTTTTCCTGTTAATCCTAGCATGATAAAGAAGATTCAAAGAGAGTGAGATGCCAGCTCCTTTCATTCAGTCAGTAGCTTCAAACATTTCTGGTATATGAAAAACATGTTTTTCAATGGCAAAAATCAATGAATATTGTAAATGCACAAACAGTAATATCTCCACATTGCAAGGTGCAATTCTGAAATTTTTTGCTTTTTCCTGTTAATCCTAGCATGATAAAGAAGATTCAAAGAGAGTGAGATGCCAGCTCCTTTCATTCAGTCAGTAGCTTCAAACATTTCTGGTATATGAAAAACATGTTTTTCAATGGCAAAAATCAATGAATATTGTAAATGCACAAACAGTAATATCTCCACATTGCAAGGTGCAATTCTGAAATTTTTTGCTTTTTCCTGCTAATCCTAGCATGATAAAGAAGATTCAAAGAGAGTGAGATGCCAGCTCCTTTCATTCAGTCAGTAGCTTCAAACATTTCTGGTATATGAAAAACATGTTTTTCAATGGCAAAAATCAATGAATATTGTAAATGCACAAACAGTAATATCTCCACATTGCACGGTGCAATTCTGAAATTTTTAGCTTTTTCCTGTTAATCCTAGCATGATAAAGAAGATTCAAAGAGAGTGAGATGCCAGCTCCTTTCATTCAGTCAGTAGCTTCAAACATTTCTGGACGTTTTTCAATGGCAAAAATCAATGAATATTGTAAATGCACAAACAGTAATATCTCCACATTGCAAGGTGCAATTCTGAAATTTTTTGCTTTTTCCTGTTAATCCTAGCATGATAAAGAAGATTCAAAGAGAGTGAGATGCCAGCTCCTTTCATTCAGTCAGTAGCTTCAAACATTTCTGGTATATGAAAAACATGTTTTTCAATGGCAAAAATCAATGAATATTGTAAATGCACAAACAGTAATATCTCCACATTGCAAGGTGCAATTCTGAAATTTTTGCTTTTTCCTGTTAATCCTAGCATGATAAAGAAGATTCAAAGAGAGTGAGATGCCAGCTCCTTTCATTCAGTCAGTAGCTTCAAACATTTCTGGTATATGAAAAACATGTTTTTCAATGGCAAAAATCAATGAATATTGTAAATGCACAAACAGTAATATCTCCACATTGCAAGGTGCAATTCTGAAATTTTTTGCTTTTTCCTGCTAATCCTAGCATGATAAAGAAGATTCAAAGAGAGTGAGATGCCAGCTCCTTTCATTCAGTCAGTAGCTTCAAACATTTCTGGTATATGAAAAACATGTTTTTCAATGGCAAAAATCAATGAATATTGTAAATGCACAAACAGTAATATCTCCACATTGCAAGGTGCAATTCTGAAATTTTTTGCTTTTTCCTGCTAATCCTAGCATGATAAAGAAGATTCAAAGAGAGTGAGATGCCAAGCTCCTTTCATTCAGTCAGTAGCTTCAAACATTTCTGGTATATGAAAAACATGTTTTTCAATGGCAAAAATCAATGAATATTGTAAATGCACAAACAGTAATATCTCCACATTGCAAGGTGCAATTCTGAAATTTTTTGCTTTTTCCTGCTAATCCTAGAATGATAAAGAAGATTCAAAGAGAGTGAGATGCCAGCTCCTTTCATTCAGTCAGTAGCTTCAAACATTTCTGGTATATGAAAAACATGTTTTTCAATGGCAAAAATCAATGAATATTGTAAATGCACAAACAGTAATATCTCCACATTGCACGGTGCAATTCTGAAATTTTTAGCTTTTTCCTGTTAATCCTAGCATGATAAAGAATATTCAAAGAGAGTGAGATGCCAGCTCCTTTCATTCAGTCAGTAGCTTCAAACATTTCTGGTATATGAAAAACATGTTTTTCAATGGCAAAAATCAATGAATATTGTAAATGCACAAACAGTAATATCTCCACATTGCAAGGTGCAATTCTGAAATTTTTTGCTTTTTCCTGTTAATCCTAGCATGATAAAGAAGATTCAAAGAGAGTGAGATGCCAGCTCCTTTCATTCAGTCAGTAGCTTCAAACATTTCTGGTATATGAAAAACATGTTTTTCAATGGCAAAAATCAATGAATATTGTAAATGCACAAACAGTAATATCTCCACATTGCAAGGTGCAATTCTGAAATTTTTTGCTTTTTCCTGCTAATCCTAGCATGATAAAGAAGATTCAAAGAGAGTGAGATGCCAGCTCCTTTCATTCAGTCAGTAGCTTCAAACATTTCTGGTATATGAAAAACATGTTTTTCAATGGCAAAAATCAATGAATATTGTAAATGCACAAACAGTAATATCTCCACATTGCACGGTGCAATTCTGAAATTTTTAGCTTTTTCCTGTTAATCCTAGCATGATAAAGAAGATTCAAAGAGAGTGAGATGCCAGCTCCTTTCATTCAGTCAGTAGCTTCAAACATTTCTGGACGTTTTTCAATGGCAAAAATCAATGAATATTGTAAATGCACAAACAGTAATATCTCCACATTGCAAGGTGCAATTCTGAAATTTTTTGCTTTTTCCTGTTAATCCTAGCATGATAAAGAAGATTCAAAGAGAGTGAGATGCCAGCTCCTTTCATTCAGTCAGTAGCTTCAAACATTTCTGGTATATGAAAAACATGTTTTTCAAGGCAAAAATCAATGAATATTGTAAATGCACAAACAGTAATATCTCCACATTGCAAGGTGCAATTCTGAAATTTTTTGCTTTTTCCTGTTAATCCTAGCATGATAAAGAAGATTCAAAGAGAGTGAGATGCCAGCTCCTTTCATTCAGTCAGTAGCTTCAAACATTTCTGGTATATGAAAAACATGTTTTTCAATGGCAAAAATCAATGAATATTGTAAATGCACAAACAGTAATATCTCCACATTGCAAGGTGCAATTCTGAAATTTTTTGCTTTTTCCTGTTAATCCTAGCAGGATAAAGAAGATTCAAAGAGAGTGAGATGCCAGCTCCTTTCATTCAGTCAGTAGCTTCAAACATTTCTGGTATATGAAAAACATGTTTTTCAATGGCAAAAATCAATGAATATTGTAAATGCACAAACAGTAATATCTCCACATTGCAAGGTGCAATTCTGAAATTTTTGCTTTTTCCTGCTAATCCTAGCATGATAAAGAAGATTCAAAGAGAGTGAGATGCCAGCTCCTTTCATTCAGTCAGTAGCTTCAAACATTTCTGGTATATGAAAAACATGTTTTTCAATGGCAAAAATCAATGAATATTGTAAATGCACAAACAGTAATATCTCCACATTGCAAGGTGCAATTCTGAAATTTTTTGCTTTTTCCTGCTAATCCTAGCATGATAAAGAAGATTCAAAGAGAGTGAGATGCCAGCTCCTTTCATTCAGTCAGTAGCTTCAAACATTTCTGGTATATGAAAAACATGTTTTTCAATGGCAAAAATCAATGAATATTGTAAATGCACAAACAGTAATATCTCCACATTGCAAGGTGCAATTCTGAAATTTTTTGCTTTTTCCTGCTAATCCTAGAATGATAAAGAAGATTCAAAGAGAGTGAGATGCCAGCTCCTTTCATTCAGTCAGTAGCTTCAAACATTTCTGGTATATGAAAAACATGTTTTTCAATGGCAAAAATCAATGAATATTGTAAATGCACAAACAGTAAGATCTCCACATTGCACGGTGCAATTCTGAAATTTTTAGCTTTTTCCTGTTAATCCTAGCATGATAAAGAAGATTCAAAGAGAGTGAGATGCCAGCTCCTTTCATTCAGTCAGTAGCTTCAAACATTTCTGGTATATGAAAAACATGTTTTTCAATGGCAAAAATCAATGAATATTGTAAATGCACAAACAGTAATATCTCCACATTGCAAGGTGCAATTCTGAAATTTTTTGCTTTTTCCTGTTAATCCTAGCATGATAAAGAAGATTCAAAGAGAGTGAGATGCCAGCTCCTTTCATTCAGTCAGTAGCTTCAAACATTTCTGGTATATGAAAAACATGTTTTTCAATGGCAAAAATCAATGAATATTGTAAATGCACAAACAGTAATATCTCCACATTGCAAGGTGCAATTCTGAAATTTTTTGCTTTTTCCTGCTAATCCTAGCATGATAAAGAAGATTCAAAGAGAGTGAGATGCCAGCTCCTTTCATTCAGTCAGTAGCTTCAAACATTTCTGGTATATGAAAAACATGTTTTTCAATGGCAAAAATCAATGAATATTGTAAATGCACAAACAGTAATATCTCCACATTGCAAGGTGCAATTCTGAAATTTTTTGCTTTTTCCTGCTAATCCTAGCATGATAAAGAAGATTCAAAGAGAGTGAGATGCCAGCTCCTTTCATTCAGTCAGTAGCTTCAAACATTTCTGGACGTTTTTCAATGGCAAAAATCAATGAATATTGTAAATGCACAAACAGTAATAACTCCACATTGCAAGTTGCAATTCTGAAATTTTTTGCTTTTTCCTGCTAATCCTAGCATGATAAAGAAGATTCAAAGAGAGTGAGATGCCAGCTCCTTTCATTCAGTCAGTAGCTTCAAACATTTCTGGTATATGAAAAACATGTTTTTCAATGGCAAAAATCAATGAATATTGTAAATGCACAAACAGTAATATCTCCACATTGCACGGTGCAATTCTGAAATTTTTAGCTTTTTCCTGTTAATCCTAGCATGATAAAGAAGATTCAAAGAGAGTGAGATGCCAGCTGCTTTCATTCAGTCAGTAGCTTCAAACATTTCTGGTATATGAAAAACATGTTTTTCAATGGCAAAAATCAATGAATATTGTAAATGCACAAACAGTAATATCTCCACATTGCAAGGTGCAATTCTGAAATTTTTTGCTTTTTCCTGCTAATCCTAGAATGATAAAGAAGATTCAAAGAGAGTGAGATGCCAGCTCCTTTCATTCAGTCAGTAGCTTCAAACATTTCTGGTATATGAAAAACATGTTTTTCAATGGCAAAAATCAATGAATATTGTAAATGCACAAACAGTAATATCTCCACATTGCACGGTGCAATTCTGAAATTTTTAGCTTTTTCCTGTTAATCCTAGCATGATAAAGAAGATTCAAAGAGAGTGAGATGCCAGCTCCTTTCATTCAGTCAGTAGCTTCAAACATTTCTGGTATATGAAAAACATGTTTTTCAATGGCAAAAATCAATGAATATTGTAAATGCACAAACAGTAATATCTCCACATTGCAAGGTGCAATTCTGAAATTTTTTGCTTTTTCCTGCTAATCCTAGCATGATAAAGAAGATTCAAAGAGAGTGAGATGCCAGCTCCTTTCATTCAGTCAGTAGCTTCAAACATTTCTGGTATATGAAAAACATGTTTTTCAATGGCAAAAATCAATGAATATTGTAAATGCACAAACAGTAATATCTCCACATTGCAAGGTGCAATTCTGAAATTTTTTGCTTTTTCCTGCTAATCCTAGCATGATAAAGAAGATTCAAAGAGAGTGAGATGCCAGCTCCTTTCATTCAGTCAGTAGCTTCAAACATTTCTGGTATATGAAAAACATGTTTTTCAATGGCAAAAATCAATGAATATTGTAAATGCACAAACAGTAATATCTCCACATTGCAAGGTGCAATTCTGAAATTTTTTGCTTTTTCCTGTTAATCCTAGCATGATAAAGAAGATTCAAAGAGAGTGAGATGCCAGCTCCTTTCATTCAGTCAGTAGCTTCAAACATTTCTGGTATATGAAAAACATGTTTTTCAATGGCAAAAATCAATGAATATTGTAAATGCACAAACAGTAATATCTCCACATTGCAAGGTGCAATTCTGAAATTTTTTGCTTTTTCCTGCTAATCCTAGCATGATAAAGAAGATTCAAAGAGAGTGAGATGCCAGCTCCTTTCATTCAGTCAGTAGCTTCAAACATTTCTGGTATATGAAAAACATGTTTTTCAATGGCAAAAATCAATGAATATTGTAAATGCACAAACAGTAATATCTCCACATTGCAAGGTGCAATTCTGAAATTTTTTGCTTTTTCCTGCTAATCCTAGCATGATAAAGAAGATTCAAAGAGAGTGAGATGCCAGCTCCTTTCATTCAGTCAGTAGCTTCAAACATTTCTGGTATATGAAAAACATGTTTTTCAATGGCAAAAATCAATGAATATTGTAAATGCACAAACAGTAATATCTCCACATTGCAAGGTGCAATTCTGAAATTTTTTGCTTTTTCCTGTTAATCCTAGCATGATAAAGAAGATTCAAAGAGAGTGAGATGCCAGCTCCTTTCATTCAGTCAGTAGCTTCAAACATTTCTGGTATATGAAAAACATGTTTTTCAATGGCAAAAATCAATGAATATTGTAAATGCACAAACAGTAATATCTCCACATTGCAAGGTGCAATTCTGAAATTTTTTGCTTTTTCCTGCTAATCCTAGCATGATAAAGAAGATTCAAAGAGAGTGAGATGCCAGCTCCTTTCATTCAGTCAGTAGCTTCAAACATTTCTGGTATATGAAAAACATGTTTTTCAATGGCAAAAATCAATGAATATTGTAAATGCACAAACAGTAATATCTCCACATTGCAAGGTGCAATTCTGAAATTTTTTGCTTTTTCCTGCTAATCCTAGCATGATAAAGAAGATTCAAAGAGAGTGAGATGCCAGCTCCTTTCATTCAGTCAGTAGCTTCAAACATTTCTGGACGTTTTTCAATGGCAAAAATCAATGAATATTGTAAATGCACAAACAGTAATAACTCCACATTGCAAGTTGCAATTCTGAAATTTTTTGCTTTTTCCTGCTAATCCTAGCATGATAAAGAAGATTCAAAGAGAGTGAGATGCCAGCTCCTTTCATTCAGTCAGTAGCTTCAAACATTTCTGGTATATGAAAAACATGTTTTTCAATGGCAAAAATCAATGAATATTGTAAATGCACAAACAGTAATATCTCCACATTGCACGGTGCAATTCTGAAATTTTTAGCTTTTTCCTGTTAATCCTAGCATGATAAAGAAGATTCAAAGAGAGTGAGATGCCAGCTGCTTTCATTCAGTCAGTAGCTTCAAACATTTCTGGTATATGAAAAACATGTTTTTCAATGGCAAAAATCAATGAATATTGTAAATGCACAAACAGTAATATCTCCACATTGCAAGGTGCAATTCTGAAATTTTTTGCTTTTTCCTGCTAATCCTAGAATGATAAAGAAGATTCAAAGAGAGTGAGATGCCAGCTCCTTTCATTCAGTCAGTAGCTTCAAACATTTCTGGTATATGAAAAACATGTTTTTCAATGGCAAAAATCAATGAATATTGTAAATGCACAAACAGTAATATCTCCACATTGCACGGTGCAATTCTGAAATTTTTAGCTTTTTCCTGTTAATCCTAGCATGATAAAGAAGATTCAAAGAGAGTGAGATGCCAGCTCCTTTCATTCAGTCAGTAGCTTCAAACATTTCTGGTATATGAAAAACATGTTTTTCAATGGCAAAAATCAATGAATATTGTAAATGCACAAACAGTAATATCTCCACATTGCAAGGTGCAATTCTGAAATTTTTTGCTTTTTCCTGCTAATCCTAGCATGATAAAGAAGATTCAAAGAGAGTGAGATGCCAGCTCCTTTCATTCAGTCAGTAGCTTCAAACATTTCTGGTATATGAAAAACATGTTTTTCAATGGCAAAAATCAATGAATATTGTAAATGCACAAACAGTAATATCTCCACATTGCAAGGTGCAATTCTGAAATTTTTTGCTTTTTCCTGCTAATCCTAGCATGATAAAGAAGATTCAAAGAGAGTGAGATGCCAGCTCCTTTCATTCAGTCAGTAGCTTCAAACATTTCTGGTATATGAAAAACATGTTTTTCAATGGCAAAAATCAATGAATATTGTAAATGCACAAACAGTAATATCTCCACATTGCAAGGTGCAATTCTGAAATTTTTTGCTTTTTCCTGTTAATCCTAGCATGATAAAGAAGATTCAAAGAGAGTGAGATGCCAGCTCCTTTCATTCAGTCAGTAGCTTCAAACATTTCTGGTATATGAAAAACATGTTTTTCAATGGCAAAAATCAATGAATATTGTAAATGCACAAACAGTAATATCTCCACATTGCAAGGTGCAATTCTGAAATTTTTTGCTTTTTCCTGCTAATCCTAGCATGATAAAGAAGATTCAAAGAGAGTGAGATGCCAGCTCCTTTCATTCAGTCAGTAGCTTCAAACATTTCTGGTATATGAAAAACATGTTTTTCAATGGCAAAAATCAATGAATATTGTAAATGCACAAACAGTAATATCTCCACATTGCAAGGTGCAATTCTGAAATTTTTTGCTTTTTCCTGCTAATCCTAGCATGATAAAGAAGATTCAAAGAGAGTGAGATGCCAGCTCCTTTCATTCAGTCAGTAGCTTCAAACATTTCTGGACGTTTTTCAATGGCAAAAATCAATGAATATTGTAAATGCACAAACAGTAATAACTCCACATTGCAAGTTGCAATTCTGAAATTTTTTGCTTTTTCCTGCTAATCCTAGCATGATAAAGAAGATTCAAAGAGAGTGAGATGCCAGCTCCTTTCATTCAGTCAGTAGCTTCAAACATTTCTGGTATATGAAAAACATGTTTTTCAATGGCAAAAATCAATGAATATTGTAAATGCACAAACAGTAATATCTCCACATTGCACGGTGCAATTCTGAAATTTTTAGCTTTTTCCTGTTAATCCTAGCATGATAAAGAAGATTCAAAGAGAGTGAGATGCCAGCTGCTTTCATTCAGTCAGTAGCTTCAAACATTTCTGGTATATGAAAAACATGTTTTTCAATGGCAAAAATCAATGAATATTGTAAATGCACAAACAGTAATATCTCCACATTGCAAGGTGCAATTCTGAAATTTTTTGCTTTTTCCTGCTAATCCTAGAATGATAAAGAAGATTCAAAGAGAGTGAGATGCCAGCTCCTTTCATTCAGTCAGTAGCTTCAAACATTTCTGGTATATGAAAAACATGTTTTTCAATGGCAAAAATCAATGAATATTGTAAATGCACAAACAGTAATATCTCCACATTGCACGGTGCAATTCTGAAATTTTTAGCTTTTTCCTGTTAATCCTAGCATGATAAAGAAGATTCAAAGAGAGTGAGATGCCAGCTTCTTTCATTCAGTCAGTAGCTTCAAACATTTCTGGTATATGAAAAACATGTTTTTCAATGGCAAAAATCAATGAATATTGTAAATGCACAAACAGTAATATCTCCACATTGCAAGGTGCAATTCTGAAATTTTTTGCTTTTTCCTGCTAATCCTAGCATGATAAAGAAGATTCAAAGAGAGTGAGATGCCAGCTCCTTTCATTCAGTCAGTAGCTTCAAACATTTCTGGTATATGAAAAACATGTTTTTCAATGGCAAAAATCAATGAATATTGTAAATGCACAAACAGTAATATCTCCACATTGCAAGGTGCAATTCTGAAATTTTTTGCTTTTTCCTGCTAATCCTAGCATGATAAAGAAGATTCAAAGAGAGTGAGATGCCAGCTCCTTTCATTCAGTCAGTAGCTTCAAACATTTCTGGTATATGAAAAACATGTTTTTCAATGGCAAAAATCAATGAATATTGTAAATGCACAAACAGTAATATCTCCACATTGCAAGGTGCAATTCTGAAATTTTTTGCTTTTTCCTGCTAATCCTAGAATGATAAAGAAGATTCAAAGAGAGTGAGATGCCAGCTCCTTTCATTCAGTCAGTAGCTTCAAACATTTCTGGTATATGAAAAACATGTTTTTCAATGGCAAAAATCAATGAATATTGTAAATGCACAAACAGTAATATCTCCACATTGCACGGTGCAATTCTGAAATTTTTAGCTTTTTCCTGTTAATCCTAGCATGATAAAGAAGATTCAAAGAGAGTGAGATGCCAGCTCCTTTCATTCAGTCAGTAGCTTCAAACATTTCTGGTATATGAAAAACATGTTTTTCAATGGCAAAAATCAATGAATATTGTAAATGCACAAACAGTAATATCTCCACATTGCAAGGTGCAATTCTGAAATTTTTTGCTTTTTCCTGTTAATCCTAGCATGATAAAGAAGATTCAAAGAGAGTGAGATGCCAGCTCCTTTCATTCAGTCAGTAGCTTCAAACATTTCTGGTATATGAAAAACATGTTTTTCAATGGCAAAAATCAATGAATATTGTAAATGCACAAACAGTAATATCTCCACATTGCAAGGTGCAATTCTGAAATTTTTTGCTTTTTCCTGCTAATCCTAGCATGATAAAGAAGATTCAAAGAGAGTGAGATGCCAGCTCCTTTCATTCAGTCAGTAGCTTCAAACATTTCTGGTATATGAAAAACATGTTTTTCAATGGCAAAAATCAATGAATATTGTAAATGCACAAACAGTAATATCTCCACATTGCAAGGTGCAATTCTGAAATTTTTTGCTTTTTCCTGCTAATCCTAGCATGATAAAGAAGATTCAAAGAGAGTGAGATGCCAGCTCCTTTCATTCAGTCAGTAGCTTCAAACATTTCTGGACGTTTTTCAATGGCAAAAATCAATGAATATTGTAAATGCACAAACAGTAATAACTCCACATTGCAAGTTGCAATTCTGAAATTTTTTGCTTTTTCCTGCTAATCCTAGCATGATAAAGAAGATTCAAAGAGAGTGAGATGCCAGCTCCTTTCATTCAGTCAGTAGCTTCAAACATTTCTGGTATATGAAAAACATGTTTTTCAATGGCAAAAATCAATGAATATTGTAAATGCACAAACAGTAATATCTCCACATTGCAAGGTGCAATTCTGAAATTTTTTGCTTTTTCCTGCTAATCCTAGAATGATAAAGAAGATTCAAAGAGAGTGAGATGCCAGCTCCTTTCATTCAGTCAGTAGCTTCAAACATTTCTGGTATATGAAAAACATGTTTTTCAATGGCAAAAATCAATGAATATTGTAAATGCACAAACAGTAATATCTCCACATTGCACGGTGCAATTCTGAAATTTTTAGCTTTTTCCTGTTAATCCTAGCATGATAAAGAAGATTCAAAGAGAGTGAGATGCCAGCTCCTTTCATTCAGTCAGTAGCTTCAAACATTTCTGGTATATGAAAAACATGTTTTTCAATGGCAAAAATCAATGAATATTGTAAATGCACAAACAGTAATATCTCCACATTGCAAGGTGCAATTCTGAAATTTTTTGCTTTTTCCTGTTAATCCTAGCATGATAAAGAAGATTCAAAGAGAGTGAGATGCCAGCTCCTTTCATTCAGTCAGTAGCTTCAAACATTTCTGGTATATGAAAAACATGTTTTTCAATGGCAAAAATCAATGAATATTGTAAATGCACAAACAGTAATATCTCCACATTGCAAGGTGCAATTCTGAAATTTTTTGCTTTTTCCTGCTAATCCTAGCATGATAAAGAAGATTCAAAGAGAGTGCGATGCCAGCTCCTTTCATTCAGTCAGTAGCTTCAAACATTTCTGGTATATGAAAAACATGTTTTTCAATGGCAAAAATCAATGAATATTGTAAATGCACAAACAGTAACATCTCCACATTGCACGGTGCAATTCTGAAATTTTTAGCTTTTTCCTGTTAATCCTAGCATGATAAAGAAGATTCAAAGAGAGTGAGATGCCAGCTCCTTTCATTCAGTCAGTAGCTTCAAACATTTCTGGACGTTTTTCAATGGCAAAAATCAATGAATATTGTAAATGCACAAACAGTAATATCTCCACATTGCAAGGTGCAATTCTGAAATTTTTTGCTTTTTCCTGTTAATCCTAGCATGATAAAGAAGATTCAAAGAGAGTGAGATGCCAGCTCCTTTCATTCAGTCAGTAGCTTCAAACATTTCTGGTGTATGAAAAACATGTTTTTCAATGGCAAAAATCAATGAATATTGTAAATGCACAAACAGTAATATCTCCACATTGCAAGGTGCAATTCTGAAATTTTTTGCTTTTTCCTGTTAATCCTAGCATGATAAAGAAGATTCAAAGAGAGTGAGATGCCAGCTCCTTTCATTCAGTCAGTAGCTTCAAACATTTCTGGTATATGAAAAACATGTTTTTCAATGGCAAAAATCAATGAATATTGTAAATGCACAAACAGTAATATCTCCACATTGCAAGGTGCAATTCTGAAATTTTTTGCTTTTTCCTGCTAATCCTAGCATGATAAAGAAGATTCAAAGAGAGTGAGATGCCAGCTCCTTTCATTCAGTCAGTAGCTTCAAACATTTCTGGTATATGAAAATCATGTTTTTCAATGGCAAAAATCAATGAATATTGTAAATGCACAAACAGTAATATCTCCACATTGCAAGGTGCAATTCTGAAATTTTTTGCTTTTTCCTGCTAATCCTAGCATGATAAAGAAGATTCAAAGAGAGTGAGATGCCAGCTCCTTTCATTCAGTCAGTAGCTTCAAACATTTCTGGTATATGAAAAACATGTTTTTCAATGGCAAAAATCAATGAATATTGTAAATGCACAAACAGTAATATCTCCACATTGCAAGGTGCAATTCTGAAATTTTTTGCTTTTTCCTGCTAATCCTAGAATGATAAAGAAGATTCAAAGAGAGTGAGATGCCAGCTCCTTTCATTCAGTCAGTAGCTTCAAACATTTCTGGTATATGAAAAACATGTTTTTCAATGGCAAAAATCAATGAATATTGTAAATGCACAAACAGTAATATCTCCACATTGCACGGTGCAATTCTGAAATTTTTAGCTTTTTCCTGTTAATCCTAGCATGATAAAGAAGATTCAAAGAGAGTGAGATGCCAGCTCCTTTCATTCAGTCAGTAGCTTCAAACATTTCTGGTATATGAAAAACATGTTTTTCAATGGCAAAAATCAATGAATATTGTAAATGCACAAACAGTAATATCTCCACATTGCAAGGTGCAATTCTGAAATTTTTTGCTTTTTCCTGCTAATCCTAGCATGATAAAGAAGATTCAAAGAGAGTGAGATGCCAGCTCCTTTCATTCAGTCAGTAGCTTCAAACATTTCTGGTATATGAAAAACATGTTTTTCAATGGCAAAAATCAATGAATATTGTAAATGCACAAACAGTAATATCTCCACATTGCACGGTGCAATTCTGAAATTTTTAGCTTTTTCCTGTTAATCCTAGCATGATAAAGAAGATTCAAAGAGAGTGAGATGCCAGCTCCTTTCATTCAGTCAGTAGCTTCAAACATTTCTGGACGTTTTTCAATGGCAAAAATCAATGAATATTGTAAATGCACAAACAGTAATATCTCCACATTGCAAGGTGCTATTCTGAAATTTTTTGCTTTTTCCTGTTAATCCTAGCATGATAAAGAAGATTCAAAGAGAGTGAGATGCCAGCTCCTTTCATTCTGTCAGTAGCTTCAAACATTTCTGGTATATGAAAAACATGTTTTTCAATGGCAAAAATCAATGAATATTGTAAATGCACAAACAGTAATATCTCCACATTGCAAGGTGCAATTCTGAAATTTTTTGCTTTTTCCTGCTAATCCTAGCATGATAAAGAAGATTCAAAGAGAGTGAGATGCCAGCTCCTTTCATTCAGTCAGTAGCTTCAAACATTTCTGGACGTTTTTCAATGGCAAAAATCAATGAATATTGTAAATGCACAAACAGTAATAACTCCACATTGCAAGTTGCAATTCTGAAATTTTTTGCTTTTTCCTGCTAATCCTAGCATGATAAAGAAGATTCAAAGAGAGTGAGATGCCAGCTCCTTTCATTCAGTCAGTAGCTTCAAACATTTCTGGTATATGAAAAACATGTTTTTCAATGGCAAAAATCAATGAATATTGTAAATGCACAAACAGTAATATCTCCACATTGCAAGGTGCAATTCTGAAATTTTTTGCTTTTTCCTGCTAATCCTAGAATGATAAAGAAGATTCAAAGAGAGTGAGATGCCAGCTCCTTTCATTCAGTCAGTAGCTTCAAACATTTCTGGTATATGAAAAACATGTTTTTCAATGGCAAAAATCAATGAATATTGTAAATGCACAAACAGTAATATCTCCACATTGCACGGTGCAATTCTGAAATTTTTAGCTTTTTCCTGTTAATCCTAGCATGATAAAGAAGATTCAAAGAGAGTGAGATGCCAGCTCCTTTCATTCAGTCAGTAGCTTCAAACATTTCTGGTATATGAAAAACATGTTTTTCAATGGCAAAAATCAATGAATATTGTAAATGCACAAACAGTAATATCTCCACATTGCAAGGTGCAATTCTGAAATTTTTTGCTTTTTCCTGTTAATCCTAGCATGATAAAGAAGATTCAAAGAGAGTGAGATGCCAGCTCCTTTCATTCAGTCAGTAGCTTCAAACATTTCTGGTATATGAAAAACATGTTTTTCAATGGCAAAAATCAATGAATATTGTAAATGCACAAACAGTAATATCTCCACATTGCAAGGTGCAATTCTGAAATTTTTTGCTTTTTCCTGCTAATCCTAGCATGATAAAGAAGATTCAAAGAGAGTGCGATGCCAGCTCCTTTCATTCAGTCAGTAGCTTCAAACATTTCTGGTATATGAAAAACATGTTTTTCAATGGCAAAAATCAATGAATATTGTAAATGCACAAACAGTAACATCTCCACATTGCACGGTGCAATTCTGAAATTTTTAGCTTTTTCCTGTTAATCCTAGCATGATAAAGAAGATTCAAAGAGAGTGAGATGCCAGCTCCTTTCATTCAGTCAGTAGCTTCAAACATTTCTGGACGTTTTTCAATGGCAAAAATCAATGAATATTGTAAATGCACAAACAGTAATATCTCCACATTGCAAGGTGCAATTCTGAAATTTTTTGCTTTTTCCTGTTAATCCTAGCATGATAAAGAAGATTCAAAGAGAGTGAGATGCCAGCTCCTTTCATTCAGTCAGTAGCTTCAAACATTTCTGGTGTATGAAAAACATGTTTTTCAATGGCAAAAATCAATGAATATTGTAAATGCACAAACAGTAATATCTCCACATTGCAAGGTGCAATTCTGAAATTTTTTGCTTTTTCCTGTTAATCCTAGCATGATAAAGAAGATTCAAAGAGAGTGAGATGCCAGCTCCTTTCATTCAGTCAGTAGCTTCAAACATTTCTGGTATATGAAAAACATGTTTTTCAATGGCAAAAATCAATGAATATTGTAAATGCACAAACAGTAATATCTCCACATTGCAAGGTGCAATTCTGAAATTTTTTGCTTTTTCCTGCTAATCCTAGCATGATAAAGAAGATTCAAAGAGAGTGAGATGCCAGCTCCTTTCATTCAGTCAGTAGCTTCAAACATTTCTGGTATATGAAAATCATGTTTTTCAATGGCAAAAATCAATGAATATTGTAAATGCACAAACAGTAATATCTCCACATTGCAAGGTGCAATTCTGAAATTTTTTGCTTTTTCCTGCTAATCCTAGCATGATAAAGAAGATTCAAAGAGAGTGAGATGCCAGCTCCTTTCATTCAGTCAGTAGCTTCAAACATTTCTGGTATATGAAAAACATGTTTTTCAATGGCAAAAATCAATGAATATTGTAAATGCACAAACAGTAATATCTCCACATTGCAAGGTGCAATTCTGAAATTTTTTGCTTTTTCCTGCTAATCCTAGAATGATAAAGAAGATTCAAAGAGAGTGAGATGCCAGCTCCTTTCATTCAGTCAGTAGCTTCAAACATTTCTGGTATATGAAAAACATGTTTTTCAATGGCAAAAATCAATGAATATTGTAAATGCACAAACAGTAATATCTCCACATTGCACGGTGCAATTCTGAAATTTTTAGCTTTTTCCTGTTAATCCTAGCATGATAAAGAAGATTCAAAGAGAGTGAGATGCCAGCTCCTTTCATTCAGTCAGTAGCTTCAAACATTTCTGGTATATGAAAAACATGTTTTTCAATGGCAAAAATCAATGAATATTGTAAATGCACAAACAGTAATATCTCCACATTGCAAGGTGCAATTCTGAAATTTTTTGCTTTTTCCTGCTAATCCTAGCATGATAAAGAAGATTCAAAGAGAGTGAGATGCCAGCTCCTTTCATTCAGTCAGTAGCTTCAAACATTTCTGGTATATGAAAAACATGTTTTTCAATGGCAAAAATCAATGAATATTGTAAATGCACAAACAGTAATATCTCCACATTGCACGGTGCAATTCTGAAATTTTTAGCTTTTTCCTGTTAATCCTAGCATGATAAAGAAGATTCAAAGAGAGTGAGATGCCAGCTCCTTTCATTCAGTCAGTAGCTTCAAACATTTCTGGACGTTTTTCAATGGCAAAAATCAATGAATATTGTAAATGCACAAACAGTAATATCTCCACATTGCAAGGTGCTATTCTGAAATTTTTTGCTTTTTCCTGTTAATCCTAGCATGATAAAGAAGATTCAAAGAGAGTGAGATGCCAGCTCCTTTCATTCTGTCAGTAGCTTCAAACATTTCTGGTATATGAAAAACATGTTTTTCAATGGCAAAAATCAATGAATATTGTAAATGCACAAACAGTAATATCTCCACATTGCAAGGTGCAATTCTGAAATTTTTTGCTTTTTCCTGTTAATCCTAGCATGATAAAGAAGATTCAAAGAGAGTGAGATGCCAGCTCCTTTCATTCAGTCAGTAGCTTCAAACATTTCTTATATATGAAAAACATGTTTTTCAATGGCAAAAATCAATGAATATTGTAAATGCACAAACAGTAATATCTCCACATTGCAAGGTGCAATTCTGAAATTTTTTGCTTTTTCCTGCTAATCCTAGCATGATAAAGAAGATTCAAAGAGAGTGAGATGCCAGCTCCTTTCATTCAGTCAGTAGCTTCAAACATTTCTGGTATATGAAAAACATGTTTTTCAATGGCAAAAATCAATGAATATTGTAAATGCACAAACAGTAATATCTCCACATTGCACGGTGCAATTCTGAAATTTTTAGCTTTTTCCTGTTAATCCTAGCATGATAAAGAAGATTCAAAGAGAGTGAGATGCCAGCTCCTTTCATTCAGTCAGTAGCTTCAAACATTTCTGGTATATGAAAAACATGTTTTTCAATGGCAAAAATCAATGAATATTGTAAATGCACAAACAGTAATATCTCCACATTGCAAGGTGCAATTCTGAAATTTTTTGCTTTTTCCTGTTAATCCTAGCATGATAAAGAAGATTCAAAGAGAGTGAGATGCCAGCTCCTTTCATTCTGTCAGTAGCTTCAAACATTTCTGGTATATGAAAAACATGTTTTTCAATGGCAAAAATCAATGAATATTGTAAATGCACAAACAGTAATATCTCCACATTGCAAGGTGCAATTCTGAAATTTTTTGCTTTTTCCTGTTAATCCTAGCATGATAAAGAAGATTCAAAGAGAGTGAGATGCCAGCTCCTTTCATTCAGTCAGTAGCTTCAAACATTTCTTATATATGAAAAACATGTTTTTCAATGGCAAAAATCAATGAATATTGTAAATGCACAAACAGTAATATCTCCACATTGCAAGGTGCAATTCTGAAATTTTTTGCTTTTTCCTGCTAATCCTAGCATGATAAAGAAGATTCAAAGAGAGTGAGATGCCAGCTCCTTTCATTCAGTCAGTAGCTTCAAACATTTCTGGTATATGAAAAACATGTTTTTCAATGGCAAAAATCAATGAATATTGTAAATGCACAAACAGTAATATCTCCACATTGCACGGTGCAATTCTGAAATTTTTAGCTTTTTCCTGTTAATCCTAGCATGATAAAGAAGATTCAAAGAGAGTGAGATGCCAGCTCCTTTCATTCAGTCAGTAGCTTCAAACATTTCTGGTATATGAAAAACATGTTTTTCAATGGCAAAAATCAATGAATATTGTAAATGCACAAACAGTAATATCTCCACATTGCAAGGTGCAATTCTGAAATTGTTTGCTTTTTCCTGCTAATCCTAGCATGATAAAGAAGATTCAAAGAGAGTGAGATGCCAGCTCCTTTCATTCAGTCAGTAGCTTCAAACATTTCTGGTATATGAAAAACATGTTTTTCAATGGCAAAAATCAATGAATATTGTAAATGCACAAACAGTAATATCTCCACATTGCACAGTGCAATTCTGAAATTTTTAGCTTTTTCCTGTTAATCCTAGCATGATAAAGAAGATTCAAAGAGAGTGAGATGCCAGCTCCTTTCATTCAGTCAGTAGCTTCAAACATTTCTGGACGTTTTTCAATGGCAAAAATTAATGAATATTGTAAATGCACAAACAGTAATATCTCCACATTGCAAGGTGCAATTCTGAAATTTTTTGCTTTTTCCTGCTAATCCTAGCATGATAAAGAAGATTCAAAGAGAGTGAGATGCCAGCTCCTTTCATTCAGTCAGTAGCTTCAAACATTTCTGGTATATGAAAAACATGTTTTTCAATGGCAAAAATCAATGAATATTGTAAATGCACAAACAGTAATATCTCCACATTGCAAGGTGCAATTCTGAAATTTTTTGCTTTTTCCTGCTAATCCTAGCATGATAAAGAAGATTCAAAGAGAGTGAGATGCCAGCTCCTTTCATTCAGTCAGTAGCTTCAAACATTTCTGGTATATGAAAAACATGTTTTTCAATGGCAAAAATCAATGAATATTGTAAATGCACAAACAGTAATATCTCCACATTGCACGGTGCAATTCTGAAATTTTTAGCTTTTTCCTGTTAATCCTAGCATGATAAAGAAGATTCAAAGAGAGTGAGATGCCAGCTCCTTTCATTCAGTCAGTAGCTTCAAACATTTCTGGTATATGAAAAACATGTTTTTCAATGGCAAAAATCAATGAATATTGTAAATGCACAAACAGTAATATCTCCACATTGCAAGGTGCAATTCTGAAATTTTTTGCTTTTTCCTGCTAATCCTAGCATGATAAAGAAGATTCAAAGAGAGTGAGATGCCAGCTCCTTTCATTCAGTCAGTAGCTTCAAACATTTCTGGTATATGAAAAACATGTTTTTCAATGGCAAAAATCAATGAATATTGTAAATGCACAAACAGTAATATCTCCACATTGCACGGTGCAATTCTGAAATTTTTAGCTTTTTCCTGTTAATCCTAGCATGATAAAGAAGATTCAAAGAGAGTGAGATGCCAGCTCCTTTCATTCAGTCAGTAGCTTCAAACATTTCTGGTATATGAAAAACATGTTTTTCAATGGCAAAAATCAATGAATATTGTAAATGCACAAACAGTAATATCTCCACATTGCAAGGTGCAATTCTGAAATTTTTTGCTTTTTCCTGCTAATCCTAGCATGATAAAGAAGATTCAAAGAGAGTGAGATGCCAGCTCCTTTCATTCAGTCAGTAGCTTCAAACATTTCTGGTATATGAAAAACATGTTTTTCAATGGCAAAAATCAATGAATATTGTAAATGCACAAACAGTAATATCTCCACATTGCACGGTGCAATTCTGAAATTTTTAGCTTTTTCCTGTTAATCCTAGCATGATAAAGAAGATTCAAAGAGAGTGAGATGCCAGCTCCTTTCATTCAGTCAGTAGCTTCAAACATTTCTGGTATATGAAAAACATGTTTTTCAATGGCAAAAATCAATGAATATTGTAAATGCACAAACAGTAATATCTCCACATTGCAAGGTGCAATTCTGAAATTTTTTGCTTTTTCCTGTTAATCCTAGCATGATAAAGAAGATTCAAAGAGAGTGAGATGCCAGCTCCTTTCATTCAGTCAGTAGCTTCAAACATTTCTGGTATATGAAAAACATGTTTTTCAATGGCAAAAATCAATGAATATTGTAAATGCACAAACAGTAATATCTCACATTGCAAGGTGCAATTCTGAAATTTTTTGCTTTTTCCTGCTAATCCTAGCATGATAAAGAAGATTCAAAGAGAGTGAGATGCCAGCTCCTTTCATTCAGTCAGTAGCTTCAAACATTTCTGGTATATGAAAAACATGTTTTTCAATGGCAAAAATCAATGAATATTGTAAATGCACAAACAGTAATATCTCCACATTGCAAGGTGCAATTCTGAAATTTTTTGCTTTTTCCTGCTAATCCTAGCATGATAAAGAAGATTCAAAGAGAGTGAGATGCCAGCTCCTTTCATTCAGTCAGTAGCTTCAAACATTTCTGGTATATGAAAAACATGTTTTTCAATGGCAAAAATCAATGAATATTGTAAATGCACAAACAGTAATATCTCCACATTGCAAGGTGCAATTCTGAAATTTTTTGCTTTTTCCTGCTAATCCTAGCATGATAAAGAAGATTCAAAGAGAGTGAGATGCCAGCTCCTTTCATTCAGTCAGTAGCTTCAAACATTTCTGGACGTTTTTCAATGGCAAAAATCAATGAATATTGTAAATGCACAAACAGTAATAACTCCACATTGCAAGGTGCAATTCTGAAATTTTTTGCTTTTTCCTGCTAATCCTAGCATGATAAAGAAGATTCAAAGAGAGTGAGATGCCAGCTCCTTTCATTCAGTCAGTAGCTTCAAACATTTCTGGTATATGAAAAACATGTTTTTCAATGGCAAAAATCAATGAATATTGTAAATGCACAAACAGTAATATCTCCACATTGCACGGTGCAATTCTGAAATTTTTAGCTTTTTCCTGTTAATCCTAGCATGATAAAGAAGATTCAAAGAGAGTGAGATGCCAGCTCCTTTCATTCAGTCAGTAGCTTCAAACATTTCTGGTATATGAAAAACATGTTTTTCAATGGCAAAAATCAATGAATATTGTAAATGCACAAACAGTAATATCTCCACATTGCAAGGTGCAATTCTGAAATTTTTTGCTTTTTCCTGCTAATCCTAGAATGATAAAGAAGATTCAAAGAGAGTGAGATGCCAGCTCCTTTCATTCAGTCAGTAGCTTCAAACATTTCTGGTATATGAAAAACATGTTTTTCAATGGCAAAAATCAATGAATATTGTAAATGCACAAACAGTAATATCTCCACATTGCACGGTGCAATTCTGAAATTTTTAGCTTTTTCCTGTTAATCCTAGCATGATAAAGAAGATTCAAAGAGAGTGAGATGCCAGCTCCTTTCATTCAGTCAGTAGCTTCAAACATTTCTGGTATATGAAAAACATGTTTTTCAATGGCAAAAATCAATGAATATTGTAAATGCACAAACAGTAATATCTCCACATTGCAAGGTGCAATTCTGAAATTTTTTGCTTTTTCCTGTTAATCCTAGCATGATAAAGAAGATTCAAAGAGAGTGAGATGCCAGCTCCTTTCATTCAGTCAGTAGCTTCAAACATTTCTGGTATATGAAAAACATGTTTTTCAATGGCAAAAATCAATGAATATTGTAAATGCACAAACAGTAATATCTCCACATTGCAAGGTGCAATTCTGAAATTTTTTGCTTTTTCCTGCTAATCCTAGCATGATAAAGAAGATTCAAAGAGAGTGAGATGCCAGCTCCTTTCATTCAGTCAGTAGCTTCAAACATTTCTGGTATATGAAAAACATGTTTTTCAATGGCAAAAATCAATGAATATTGAAATGCACAAACAGTAATATCTCCACATTGCACGGTGCAATTCTGAAATTTTTAGCTTTTTCCTGTTAATCCTAGCATGATAAAGAAGATTCAAAGAGAGTGAGATGCCAGCTCCTTTCATTCAGTCAGTAGCTTCAAACATTTCTGGACGTTTTTCAATGGCAAAAATCAATGAATATTGTAAATGCACAAACAGTAATATCTCCACATTGCAAGGTGCAATTCTGAAATTTTTTGCTTTTTCCTGTTAATCCTAGCATGATAAAGAAGATTCAAAGAGAGTGAGATGCCAGCTCCTTTCATTGTCAGTAGCTTCAAACATTTCTGGTATATGAAAAACATGTTTTTCAATGGCAAAAATCAATGAATATTGTAAATGCACAAACAGTAATATCTCCACATTGCACGGTGCAATCTGAAATTTTTAGCTTTTTCCTGTTAATCCTAGCATGATAAAGAAGATTCAAAGAGAGTGAGATGCCAGCTCCTTTCATTCAGTCAGTAGCTTCAAACATTTCTGGTATATGAAAAACATGTTTTTCAATGGCAAAAATCAATGAATATTGTAAATGCACAAACAGTAATATCTCCACATTGCAAGGTGCAATTCTGAAATTTTTTGCTTTTTCCTGCTAATCCTAGAATGATAAAGAAGATTCAAAGAGAGTGAGATGCCAGCTCCTTTCATTCAGTCAGTAGCTTCAAACATTTCTGGTATATGAAAAACATGTTTTTCAATGGCAAAAATCAATGAATATTGTAAATGCACAAACAGTAATATCTCCACATTGCACGGTGCAATTCTGAAATTTTTAGCTTTTTCCTGTTAATCCTAGCATGATAAAGAAGATTCAAAGAGAGTGAGATGCCAGCTCCTTTCATTCAGTCAGTAGCTTCAAACATTTCTGGTATATGAAAAACATGTTTTTCAATGGCAAAAATCAATGAATATTGTAAATGCACAAACAGTAATATCTCCACATTGCAAGGTGCAATTCTGAAATTTTTTTGCTTTTTCCTGTTAATCCTAGCATGATAAAGAAGATTCAAAGAGAGTGAGATGCCAGCTCCTTTCATTCAGTCAGTAGCTTCAAACATTTCTGGTATATGAAAAACATGTTTTTCAATGGCAAAAATCAATGAATATTGTAAATGCACAAACAGTAATATCTCCACATTGCAAGGTGCAATTCTGAAATTTTTTGCTTTTTCCTGCTAATCCTAGCATGATAAAGAAGATTCAAAGAGAGTGAGATGCCAGCTCCTTTCATTCAGTCAGTAGCTTCAAACATTTCTGGTATATGAAAAACATGTTTTTCAATGGCAAAAATCAATGAATATTGTAAATGCACAAACAGTAATATCTCACATTGCACGGTGCAATTCTGAAATTTTTAGCTTTTTCCTGTTAATCCTAGCATGATAAAGAAGATTCAAAGAGAGTGAGATGCCAGCTCCTTTCATTCAGTCAGTAGCTTCAAACATTTCTGGACGTTTTTCAATGGCAAAAATCAATGAATATTGTAAATGCACAAACAGTAATATCTCCACATTGCAAGGTGCAATTCTGAAATTTTTGCTTTTTCCTGTTAATCCTAGCATGATAAAGAAGATTCAAAGAGAGTGAGATGCCAGCTCCTTTCATTGTCAGTAGCTTCAAACATTTCTGGTATATGAAAAACATGTTTTTCAATGGCAAAAATCAATGAATATTGTAAATGCACAAACAGTAATATCTCCACATTGCAAGGTGCAATTCTGAAATTTTTTGCTTTTTCCTGCTAATCCTAGCATGATAAAGAAGATTCAAAGAGAGTGAGATGCCAGCTCCTTTCATTCAGTCAGTAGCTTCAAACATTTCTGGTATATGAAAAACATGTTTTTCAATGGCAAAAATCAATGAATATTGTAAATGCACAAACAGTAATATCTCCACATTACAAGGTGCAATTCTGAAATTTTTTGCTTTTTCCTGCTAATCCTAGCATGATAAAGAAGATTCAAAGAGAGTGAGATGCCAGCTCCTTTCATTCAGTCAGTAGCTTCAAACATTTCTGGACGTTTTTCAATGGCAAAAATCAATGAATATTGTAAATGCACAAACAGTAATAACTCCACATTGCAAGTTGCAATTCTGAAATTTTTTGCTTTTTCCTGCTAATCCTAGCATGATAAAGAAGATTCAAAGAGAGTGAGATGCCAGCTCCTTTCATTCAGTCAGTAGCTTCAAACATTTCTGGTATATGAAAAACATGTTTTTCAATGGCAAAAATCAATGAATATTGTAAATGCACAAACAGTAATATCTCCACATTGCACGGTGCAATTCTGAAATTTTTAGCTTTTTCCTGTTAATCCTAGCATGATAAAGAAGATTCAAAGAGAGTGAGATGCCAGCTCCTTTCATTCAGTCAGTAGCTTCAAACATTTCTGGTATATGAAAAACATGTTTTTCAATGGCAAAAATCAATGAATATTGTAAATGCACAAACAGTAATAACTCCACATTGCAAGGTGCAATTCTGAAATTTTTTGCTTTTTCCTGCTAATCCTAGCATGATAAAGAAGATTCAAAGAGAGTGAGATGCCAGCTCCTTTCATTCAGTCAGTAGCTTCAAACATTTCTGGTATATGAAAAACATGTTTTTCAATGGCAAAAATCAATGAATATTGTAAATGCACAAACAGTAATATCTCCACATTGCAAGGTGCAATTCTGAAATTGTTTGCTTTTTCCTGCTAATCCTAGCATGATAAAGAAGATTCAAAGAGAGTGAGATGCCAGCTCCTTTCATTCAGTCAGTAGCTTCAAACATTTCTGGTATATGAAAAGCATGTTTTTCAATGGCAAAAATCAATGAATATTGTAAATGCACAAACAGTAATATCTCCACATTGCACGGTGCAATTCTGAAATTTTTAGCTTTTTCCTGTTAATCCTAGCATGATAAAGAAGATTCAAAGAGAGTGAGATGCCAGCTCCTTTCATTCAGTCAGTAGCTTCAAACATTTCTGGACGTTTTTCAATGGCAAAAATTAATGAATATTGTAAATGCACAAACAGTAATATCTCCACATTGCAAGGTGCAATTCTGAAATTTTTTGCTTTTTCCTGCTAATCCTAGCATGATAAAGAAGATTCAAAGAGAGTGAGATGCCAGCTCCTTTCATTCAGTCAGTAGCTTCAAACATTTCTGGTATATGAAAAACATGTTTTTCAATGGCAAAAATCAATGAATATTGTAAATGCACAAACAGTAATATCTCCACATTGCAAGGTGCAATTCTGAAATTTTTTGCTTTTTCCTGCTAATCCTAGCATGATAAAGAAGATTCAAAGAGAGTGAGATGCCAGCTCCTTTCATTCAGTCAGTAGCTTCAAACATTTCTGGTATATGAAAAACATGTTTTTCAATGGCAAAAATCAATGAATATTGTAAATGCACAAACAGTAATATCTCCACATTGCACGGTGCAATTCTGAAATTTTTAGCTTTTTCCTGTTAATCCTAGCATGATAAAGAAGATTCAAAGAGAGTGAGATGCCAGCTCCTTTCATTCAGTCAGTAGCTTCAAACATTTCTGGTATATGAAAAACATGTTTTTCAATGGCAAAAATCAATGAATATTGTAAATGCACAAACAGTAATATCTCCACATTGCAAGGGCAAGGTGCAATTCTGAAATTTTTTGCTTTTTCCTGCTAATCCTAGCATGATAAAGAAGATTCAAAGAGAGTGAGATGCCAGCTCCTTTCATTCAGTCAGTAGCTTCAAACATTTCTGGTATATGAAAAACATGTTTTTCAATGGCAAAAATCAATGAATATTGTAAATGCACAAACAGTAATATCTCCACATTGCACGGTGCAATTCTGAAATTTTTAGCTTTTTCCTGTTAATCCTAGCATGATAAAGAAGATTCAAAGAGAGTGAGATGCCAGCTCCTTTCATTCAGTCAGTAGCTTCAAACATTTCTGGTATATGAAAAACATGTTTTTCAATGGCAAAAATCAATGAATATTGTAAATGCACAAACAGTAATATCTCCACATTGCAAGGTGCAATTCTGAAATTTTTTGCTTTTTCCTGTTAATCCTAGCATGATAAAGAAGATTCAAAGAGAGTGAGATGCCAGCTCCTTTCATTCAGTCAGTAGCTTCAAACATTTCTGGTATATGAAAAACATGTTTTTCAATGGCAAAAATCAATGAATATTGTAAATGCACAAACAGTAATATCTCCACATTGCAAGGTGCAATTCTGAAATTTTTTGCTTTTTCCTGCTAATCCTACCATGATAAAGAAGATTCAAAGAGAGTGAGATGCCAGCTCCTTTCATTCAGTCAGTAGCTTCAAACATTTCTGGTATATGAAAAACATGTTTTTCAATGGCAAAAATCAATGAATATTGTAAATGCACAAACAGTAATATCTCCACATTGCAAGGTGCAATTCTGAAATTTTTTGCTTTTTCCTGCTAATCCTAGCATGATAAAGAAGATTCAAAGAGAGTGAGATGCCAGCTCCTTTCATTCAGTCAGTAGCTTCAAACATTTCTGGTATATGAAAAACATGTTTTTCAATGGCAAAAATCAATGAATATTGTAAATGCACAAACAGTAATATCTCCACATTGCAAGGTGCAATTCTGAAATTTTTTGCTTTTTCCTGCTAATCCTAGCATGATAAAGAAGATTCAAAGAGAGTGAGATGCCAGCTCCTTTCATTCAGTCAGTAGCTTCAAACATTTCTGGTATATGAAAAACATGTTTTTCAATGGCAAAAATCAATGAATATTGTAAATGCACAAACAGTAATATCTCCACATTGCACGGTGCAATTCTGAAATTTTTAGCTTTTTCCTGTTAATCCTAGCATGATAAAGAAGATTCAAAGAGAGTGAGATGCCAGCTCCTTTCATTCAGTCAGTAGCTTCAAACATTTCTGGACGTTTTCAATGGCAAAAATCAATGAATATTGTAAATGCACAAACAGTAATATCTCCACATTGCAAGGTGCAATTCTGAAATTTTTTGCTTTTTCCTGTTAATCCTAGCATGATAAAGAAGATTCAAAGAGAGTGAGATGCCAGCTCCTTTCATTGTCAGTAGCTTCAAACATTTCTGGTATATGAAAAACATGTTTTTCAATGGCAAAAATCAATGAATATTGTAAATGCACAAACAGTAATATCTCCACATTGCAAGGTGCAATTCTGAAATTTTTTGCTTTTTCCTGCTAATCCTAGCATGATAAAGAAGATTCAAAGAGAGTGAGATGCCAGCTCCTTTCATTCAGTCAGTAGCTTCAAACATTTCTGGACGTTTTTCAATGGCAAAAATCAATGAATATTGTAAATGCACAAACAGTAATAACTCCACATTGCAAGTTGCAATTCTGAAATTTTTTGCTTTTTCCTGCTAATCCTAGCATGATAAAGAAGATTCAAAGAGAGTGAGATGCCAGCTCCTTTCATTCAGTCAGTAGCTTCAAACATTTCTGGTATATGAAAAACATGTTTTTCAATGGCAAAAATCAATGAATATTGTAAATGCACAAACAGTAATATCTCCACATTGCACGGTGCAATTCTGAAATTTTTAGCTTTTTCCTGTTAATCCTAGCATGATAAAGAAGATTCAAAGAGAGTGAGATGCCAGCTCCTTTCATTCAGTCAGTAGCTTCAAACATTTCTGGTATATGAAAAACATGTTTTTCAATGGCAAAAATCAATGAATATTGTAAATGCACAAACAGTAATATCTCCACATTGCACGGTGCAATTCTGAAATTTTTAGCTTTTTCCTGTTAATCCTAGCATGATAAAGAAGATTCAAAGAGAGTGAGATGCCAGCTCCTTTCATTCAGTCAGTAGCTTCAAACATTTCTGGACGTTTTTCAATGGCAAAAATTAATGAATATTGTAAATGCACAAACAGTAATATCTCCACATTGCAAGGTGCAATTCTGAAATTTTTTGCTTTTTCCTGCTAATCCTAGCATGATAAAGAAGATTCAAAGAGAGTGAGATGCCAGCTCCTTTCATTCAGTCAGTAGCTTCAAACATTTCTGGTATATGAAAAACATGTTTTTCAATGGCAAAAATCAATGAATATTGTAAATGCACAAACAGTAATATCTCCACATTGCAAGGTGCAATT